>NC_083766.1:33051160-33351160 GCF_963514075.1 Conger conger | reverse complement strand
TTTAATTACCCCATAAATCAACACTCCGCTCAATGGAAAAAACATGCTGACAGCGTTACAGTATAACAATACATTTGTAACTTGTGTTATTTTGGCAGCTGAGTCAGAATGCCAGAAAGCTAACATTTATTTGGTAGCGCTTGCAACTCTTGAACACACTAAAATAGAGCAGTCAACGAGGGTCAATGGTCATAATATCTCCTGATTCCTCTTCGACCCAGGCAGAAAACCACAGGCTTTCACTCAATATAAATCAATTAATTAAACTGATGCTTTCATCCAAAGTGGCTCGCAAGGCCATTATGACAAACAAGGCTAAGTATAGATTGCAAGGGTAACTAAGGGGATAAGCACCAGAACAACAGTAACACTATCAATATTTAGTGAAAATGTAACAGTCTGCTGTGAGTTTTGAACCACAGGGCCAGCTGGATGCTCAACACAGCAAGAGCTACTGTTAGCCTGCTGAGCTAAAGACCAAGGTCCCCAGTAAAGTTAATGCCAGAGTCTGCTGAAAATATTCACAAGTGCACTCAGGTACTTTGAACTCTGCTACACAGGGCTGACTGGATTCAGCCACCAGTCACTGTTCTGCTATAATACATAAAAAATAAAATATTAAATGAATACAGTAACTGTTTCATTTCCTCAAAATGGTACCATTGCTCTGATTTACAATTTTAATTTAATGAAACTCGTAATATTGAGAGTATTATGGGGGAAAATACAGCCTCAGTATTTTTCACAGAAAATCAGTTGCCATAGAAACATAATTTCAACTGGTCTCATGGTTTAATCTCTAAAGACACTAACTTCTCTTTCTTCCTGGCTTCACCCTTGGGTTGACCTTCAGCTAAGCATACTCAGATCATTCTCCAGATCTGAGGAGTGGCTCACAGTGAGGCAGGATGGCTTCTTTGAGGAAGGCTAAAGCAAAATGTTTGTAGCACCAGTATGTACTGCAATTGCATCTCTACTGTTTTTACAGCAGCTACATGTGTGTTATTACGTTGACTTTTGGTTGCTCCATTTTGTATTGCTGAATTTGTGTCTCTGAACTTGTGTCTCTGCGTTTGTATTTCTACAGTACATCACAGTATTAAGATCTTTATATTACCCTTAAGTAGAAAAAATTAATAACAGACTGCCTGCTTGAACACAGCCTTGCAAAATCCTGATAACCACCTACGGTACCAGCAAGACCACAGCACACCATGACTCACGATGGGTTCTGCAAAGAAACACAATGCATTTCCCTCTTCTCTCCTCTCCTCTCTGTGATTAAAGACAGTCTGTGCCTAACATTAATACATTTTTATTAGTCTGATTCTTAATTGACAGAAGCCCAGAGTAGGAGACCACAGGTAGCTTTCTGCCTCAGACACTTCTTTCTTCAGCACACATAGCACATTTCATTTATGAGATACAGTGGGCTCCAGGATTACTGGCACCCTGAATTAAAATGAAGAAAAAAGGCTTTATATAATAAACAACACAGATAATAATACGGAAAAACAATATACTTTTATTTCAATACATTTCCTCGAAGGTTTCAATGTTTTTGTTAATGTGCATATAGGTACATGTATACACTCATTTTGTATGTGTGTGTATGTGTGTGTGTGTGTGTGTGTGTGCGTGCATGCATTGTCTACTGATCTCAACCTGTACAAATGGAGGAGACATATTAACATATAAATGTGGACTCACACCCTGTGGCTGTGTTCCTACTGATGAAGCACATAGAGCTGTTCCTAAGGTCTGCCTCTAGCTGCTGGACTACTTTCCCAATACTAGAGCTCTATCACCAACGAGGCGGCCATTAAATTCCCAGTTATTACCACCACCATTACTTTACTCCGCAGGTGTGGGGAATCTGTCACAGCCCTGCCAGCCAATGATATCTGTCATTATCCATGGGAACAGTGCCCATCCATTAGCTCACATCACTCATTTCACAGTGCAGATAGAGTGCAGCACTCCTGAGCCAACCTCAACAGAACAAAGTGTACTATTAATCACTGAATCACCGGTGTTCTCTTACAGCACTGCAGGTCTCCTATTGCCTGTGGTCATTACAAAGCTGGGACCTCTGGACTCCTGGGGGTCTGTGAAGGATATTTGCACAGCCTTTGTCAACTTAGGCCTATATTCACACTATATATATATATATATATATATATATATATATATATATATATATATATATATATATATATATATATATATATATATATATATATATATATATATATGTATATTCCCACTATATTCCACACCGGTTTATTTAATATGAATAATGACATGGTTAATTACATTGTTGGATACCACCTTAATATTTTTTTCATAATGCACCAACACCAGATTAAGAATAAATTCCTCCCATTTCTGATCCCAAAGTTTGTGATTATTTATATTATATCCTCATATTATGAAGTTTTTTATGTGCGCCTGGCTTTATTGAAAGAGAATCCCCTCAGGCAGGGACTGGCTTTCATTCTCACAGTGTTCCGTCTCAACGTATACAGTACAGAACCAGCCCAGACAAACAGTCCAGTCAAATAAGCTTTTCATCTCTATTTAAGGCAATGCTGTACTGTTTCTCCAGAACAGGAGCTGACATACATAAATACATGCTGTATTGTTCTTTACAGCAATATGTATCTCAGAGTCTCTTCCCTGCTGAAAAAAACAGCTCAAGCTAGGTTTTGAAACTGCTGATAGCTGGTTGACCAGTTAGACCAGCTCTATACTCAACATGGTTTTACCAGCTCAAGCTATGCTTTGAAACAGCTCATAGCTGGTATTTTAAGATGGTCATAGCTGGATTTTATCCCAGGGTTTACACGGTTTGTGACCATTATGTCTACAAAATGGCAAGGGCCCACTCTTGTTGAGGACCCAACACAGTCAAAGGCAACTGGTAGGGGAGCCGCGGTGGCGCAACAGGCTAAGACGCAGCAGACTTGCGGTTGCAGTTTGCTGCAGTTGCACACTGGGGACCGGGGTTCGATTCTCAGTCTTGCCAAAAGCCAAGTTTGGCTGGCTCACGTGGGGCAGCAATAATTGGCTTGCTGCTCCAGAGGGAGGGACTTGGCAGGGTTATTAGATCGCCGCACAATAAGCACCTCGGGCACGAGACGAGACGGCTTGAAGAAGGCGTGTCGCTCTCATTCGGGCCGCCGAGGGACTGGGAACGGGTGGTACATCTAATACGACTACCTCCAATTGAATCAGACGAGGTACAATTGGCTACCAAATTGGGAGAAAAAAGGGAAAAATCTAAAAAAAAAGGCAACTGGTAGACCACACTTTTCTGAAATACTGGGCTTTGATTTGGATTACATCATGCTGTGAAAGTGCACTTATAGCTTTCATGGAATCTGTGTGTGCATTTCTCACTTCTGTGATATACTTTACAGGATGAGTGAAATTAGAATTTCTCTCGTCTTTTTATAGAGGACCATAATCTTTCAATGATTCTATACTACATGCAGATATACTGTATTCTTCACAGAGTGAGGCTACTGTGCAGTTTGAATTCATATTTATACAGGCTGCAGACTGTATTGGCTTCTTCATCTGCAAACCTGTGTTCCCTCCATAATCAAATACGTAAGAGAAATAGCAGCTATCTCTAAATGTCTTGGATTAAAAACAAAAGTGCCAAACTCATTCTATTCTGAATGCACAATAAATGCAGACCTTTTATTAGCATTGCTTAACTACTGTATACATTGCACTCTTGGAATTCAGTTAATCTAAAGGAGATGACATATTGTACAGTTTTTGGATACTTCTCATTAATTATTTTGCACAGGGAAAGTGCACAGTTTGTCAGTGATACAGTATTTGTCTTTGTGTGTGTCCTCGCTACAAAACAGAAATCAATGTAGAGTATAATTTACCCCGGTAGAGTAAATTTATTATCCCTTGTGGACTCATATAAACACCCTTGCAGCTGGGTTAATACTGAACGGGTGTAGGAGTCCCAGGTACTGCAATACTGTTGCAGCATACTCGAGAAGGCACTGACAGCTTTGTACCAACGAGGAGGAAGCAAAGCTCTGGAATTAGACATGGCTGCTTATCTTCCTCTAAAGGGAGAACACGACGGTCACATTGCACAGACAGATGTGCAAACAGTTGCGGCTGTGATTAATTAGTGTCCTCTCGCTGTTTGTTGAGCCTTCACCTGAGCCCAGCTGTGACACAGGCCATGCTGCAGACCCCTGCAGTCTGGTGTACCGTGTACACTGTAGCACAGAGTCTACAGGCAGACACCTCTGTCACTGCTTCTGCTGTCTATTGTTTACTGTTTTCTTGTATCCTCACATAAATTAGTTTGTGAGGCTTCCTTTGCGTGGGGACTGAGCATTCACATTGGACTATAAAGCAGTTATTGATTAAAAAATAAAGTAATCTTCTTGGAAAAACAGAAGCTGCGACAATATTTTTGTATGAAGCGTGTATTTGTGGGTCTCTCTCTCTCTGTGTGAACGACCTTTAAGTGCATGTGTGAGTGCATCATTAATGTACTGTAGTGTGGTGACAGACTCCAGTGAAAGTCCATTAGATAGAACAGTTTCAGAGAAGCTCTCCCAAATCCTCATCACCAGCATCCACCATTCAGAAAGAACACAACATCACTAATTCTGCAGCTGGCTGGACAATCAGCCTGCTTAGTGGCTGGGTGCTAAATGTGTTTCCTATCCCAATACAACAGGAGCTATTCTCTCAAGGGTTATGATGGCCATTTGAAATTCACACTCCTTGAATGCAATGCACACCTACTGTTGTGCTGGCAGGCCCACATTACGCTGTTAGGGTCTCAAAATGGACCGCATGAAACAATTTAGAAAAAAATCCCAATATTCATGAAGCCCCTCAAATGGTTCAACCAGATGCTCTGTCACATATAAATGACCACATTTCCATAGCTGTTGTGTGCAGATGGAGCAACTTTATTGTTCTCGGATCCAAGTGCCGCAGATGTCTGCCACTGATGGCTGTATGAAAAAGAACCCTTACAGTATACGCTGCCGGAGATTGGTAGATCTTTATTTTGGACATAGACATTAGAGTGATACAGTTCTGGCTCTGTACACCTACACCCTGGAAAACATCGCCCAATCGAGATGAAATGACAAACCGCTCGCCGAAACACGTCAGCCAAAAAGAAACAGAAAAACAAAAACGCCCCCAATAATTATCCATAATGAAAGGGAAGATGTGTAATTCTCGTGTTTCAAGACTCTGCAATTGTGTTTGATAATGACAAACACAGAATCCCTTTCAGAGGAAATAATTAAGCAAGTGCAGTCGAAACAGCCCTCTTTAATCCTCAGCAGCCATGCACTGCATTTTCACTGGTGGCTCAATGTGAGAGAAAGTGTCTGGAGCCAGGCTGCCAGCTTCTTCCGACCAACAACAGCAATACACACACGGACATACATTTGAGCAGCCGTATTATACAGGAACACTGGCAAAAATATTTCCTTGGGCTCCTTTGGATGAATCAGCCAGTTTCAAGGCTAGCATTCTCTCACGTTTACGATTAAACCAAACGACACCGGAAGAATTATGAAACTTTTATCTCGGAAATAAATGTTGCAATATTGCTCCACCTGCCTTGCCGTCCCCCAACTTATCAAGCATTGCCACTGGCAAATGCAGCAAAATGGTGGTTTATTTAGCTTTCCATCTGCCTCAACCAACCTTAGCACAACAGTAAAATGTATTCAGCCCATAAAAGTACACAGAATGAGAGAAGCTTCTGTGGGCATGATACCTTTTGCTGTCCTGTAGGAGTGAATGAATCCATGACTGAGAACATTACTTGGTAGCCTATAGTACTGTGGCAGCAGACAGGAAGTGAGATTCCATAGAAAAGGTCCATAACACTTTCTATGAAAAACAACTGTCTGTCATGGTCATGGTACTTGTTGTAGCAGTGGTGTCATGACAACAAGTTGTTTGTCTCTTTTCATTTACTGACGTTAAACATTTATGAATGATTATGTAGTGCTTATGAAGATGCTGTACATCTTGTGAGGTTGCAAAGCCCAAAGGAAAATTAAATGCTATTTCATTGAGCATCTAAAGGGTTTTTAAAATGATTATTTGTCTGGGACCTGTTGCACTTTGTTGTACGTCACTCTGGATAAGAGTGTCTGCTAAATGCCACGTAATGTAATAATGTAATGTAACCTGTTCCATTTCACCCCTTTGATAGCGGTTTCCATAAAGATCTAAAAAGGGTTCCTTTATGGAATCATGCCATAGAATCCCTTCAGAACCATTTTTTATATGACACCAAAGTGCTAAAGACATAAACGTTGGTCTTTAATAATGTCCTTTTATTTCTCTGTAGGCTGGGGAATTAATCTGCAAATACATGTCTATAAGAACATAACCATCTTATGATTTTATGATTTTATGATTTCCCATTCTTTTCATTTTCTCTCAGCAGGAAGCTCTGGTTTGGGCCATGGTACACTTCAAAATGGCCTCCCCAGCCAGGCCTGCAGTACAGCATGGTTATCTCAGACACATTGCTCAAGATGCAGAAAAAGTGCAACCTTTCCAGTGCTGCATATTTAAAGGCAGGCTAATTTGCTTTCACAGGATTCAAACAGCCTTAAAAGCCCGGTGAACCATAGAATGGGGACTGCACAGCGCGATCTCCAGCGACCTGATGTAATGTGGCAGTGTCGGCAGAATTTGCAACAAAAAACCCCAAAACAAAACATAAAACAAACACAAAAAAACAAGATTTGCATACAATGAATCAGATGAATGTCACCATTCCAAACATAAACACAGCAATTTCCACAAACGGTGGTGATGTCATGGATGAATGACTGTAATGTTTGCTTATAAATACCATCGGCGGTCCAGCTCGAAATGCTGAGTTTGCTTCCCCAGGTTGTTTTGTCACACAGTTCAAAAATGTATGTATGCATAGGATACAATGCAAAAATGCATATACCCACACTATACTCCCTGCAAATTAAACTGCTGATCCATTATATGGGTTTCCTTTACTGGATAGAGACCAAGGGAGAGCATGAGGAAGAAACACTATGCCTAAATCTCGGTTCATTATATATAAATATAGATAAGATCTCTTTAACCCTGCATCATTATCTCAGTAGAGAGAATGGAAAGAAAGAAAGTCTTTCAGTAGCGTAAATGGTGGTGGTGTGGGGGGGGGAGCACATTACAATCTGTGGTTTTGGGAAACCAGAGATAAGCTTAAAAAAGAACAGGAATTAAGTACTTTTTTTCTAAAATCGATTGTTATGAGACTGCAAAGGTCATGTTGCTTTAAGTGGACTGAGTTCAATAACTAATAACACGGAGACCACCTGCCAGGTGTCAGGTGCTGCTTAAAGGGTGATAGTCTTCAGAGCAAAGAAATATAAGAAAGTGTCTGTTTAACAGTGAATATTTTCCACCTCATCACCACCCAGGTGCCCTGTCTGTCACCGTACATGCCGGGCCTGCTCTCTTTGTGTGGTCGCTCATGAATCCCTCTCTTTGCCCAGCCTCTGAAGCAGCAGAGGCACAGCGCCGGGTGTCACGTTCAGGAAGGCCCCATCAAGCTGAGTAGTACAAACGCTGCTGCCCATATATTTACTGAGGGATGAAAAATGCCGCCGTAATTACTCCTTTAAAGTGGCTATGTCTGTCCAGTTAAGAGGCTTCATCTCTGACCCGACCTCTCCTTCCCTCGCTCGCTCTCATTCGCCTTAATTGAATTTCCTCAGCTGCCTCCACTAAATCAATAATTTGTCAGAAAAGGGATCAATCGGATGAACCTGCCTTCCCAGGAGCCTCAGAGCCAATCACCTGTGCACACTGGACCGACTCTGGCTCGTAAACCTGGGCCTTATGTTACATCACAGCAGAAACGCAACAGAAATGAAATATACTGCAATATACAAGCCCTTTTGAAAACAGGACAGCAAATATACAGTCTCTGAGGTGTAATTTTATGTAACCAGTCAACCAGTGGAGGACAGACATGTCTGCTGTAGGAAGTATGGTGGGAGACAGAGCTGGCAATGTGCGTCTGTATCCTGTTTTAGTGACCCTGATATAACTCCACTTCTCTGTGTTGTGACAATAAGACTAATGAGAGATTACCTCATTACATGTCCATAGACAGCCACGTGCCCCCCTCAATCATCTTTCCCACAGAACCGGATGGAAGCATGCTGCTTCCCTTATCCCGGACCCCAGCTGTGTTTCCACAGCATTTTCCACCCCTCAGACCAGCGTGAACCAGCCTGCTGACATCACAGGAGTGCTCTGAGTGGAGTCAGGTACTCCAGCACTACCATCTCAGTGCATAAACCTTGGCGACAAAGGGGCTACCAATGCTGATTATGGAGGTACAGTAGATGGATGTAATGCACAGTTTATTTTCCTGGGGAAAACTCTGGCTTTGGACCACGGATTAAGTCGGGACATGCCTCTCAGATCTAGGCCAACGGTAGTATTCAGCGCGACAGGTCTGGTCTCCGGTAATGCAATGGAAAAACAATCACGCTGTGCCAGGTTAGCTGGCTTTGGCAGCAGCTCGTGCCAGCCTGGCTCCAGTTTTACAGAGCAAATGGGGTATAATGTTCCTTTCGGATGTCCAGGCAGGGCACACTGTGAATGCTCACACAGATTACAGATTAGCAGTAAGCAATTACCTGAAAAACATCAATCAGTTAGTAAAAGCGCTTAAAAGCCCCACAAAGCCAATTACATATTTGAGTGAAATCATCTGCGAGCATCATTCTGTATACAAATCAATTTCTGTTTCAAAAGCGAGCATTGAAACCAATCGATTTGGAGCCAAATGCAGTAGCTCCAGCTGCCACTTGTTTATTATCTATATACCGATACCATCATCATTTTGTGTAAAAGAAGAAATGAAGATATATGGTCGATAAACATTCAAACATTCAAAAGCGGGGAATCAGTGACCACCATTGCTACCTGAAGCCCTGAATAAAGCCTATGACTATTTTCCCACAGACTGACCTCTATGCTGAACAATGCCATTGGCTGCAATCCTGTAGATGTAGAAACTTGAATTGAATTATTACTACTGTACTTCTCCTGACACAAAAGGCAGTACATTGGTGAAGGTAGATGACTGGGACCCTCAAGGTCGGTGGTTCGATCCCCGGTGTAGCCAAAATAACTGTTGGGCCCTTGAGCAAGGCCGCTAACCTTGCATTGCTCCAGGGGAGGATTGTCTCTTGCTTAGTCTAATCAACTGTAAGTCGCTTTGGATAAACGCATCTGCCAAATGACATGTAATGTAATAATGTAATGTAATTAGACTTCTGTGGAAGCAATATGTCTCCTTGATCTGAAGTTCATAATGCAGTGAGATAAAAATCACATCAAAGATGTTTAATAAATTAAAAAGAAAAACTGTTACGCTTTGGACTTCAGTATTGGATATATTGCGATTTGGAGCCATAGCTCTAACTGTGCTGACTAGACTTGCAATCTAGGTCACAGTGCGCTCGGACAGTGAGGTGGATGAAAGGCGGGAGAATGAAACATAGCCGGAGAATGACAGTTCTGAAAGCTCTGCTGGAGGACTGCGAGAAGGGTTGCAAACTCAACCGTGTTTGCTCCTCAGGTGAGTCTAGTCCATCTGGTCACCATGTCAGGGGCCCAGTGGTGTGAAAGACTCATATATTAAGATCCCCCCAGTTTAGAAAGCATTTAATAACAAGAGCTCAGGGTGGTGGTGCCCAAACTATGACGTGTGTCCAAACACCACTGGGTACAGGAATTTATTATTAATGTGAAACATCTAAAACGGGGAAATGGAGCTTCCATAAGACATCTGTATCCAATGCGATTCATTCTTTTAGCATTTTCATTATTATTTCACTTTACATTTTCATTCCAGCAAAACAGTAGTCTTTGATGAAAGTAATCCTGCTCTCTTGCATTGTCTCCTCTTTCCACTCGTGTGTGTGAGGACAGTAGCCACTGGGTGCAACCTAATTCAAACTGCCCTGCATGTATGCCCACCAGCTGCTTGACTCAGCAGAAAGAAATATAAAAAGTAGAAAGCAGAAAGTCAGTCGGTCTTGAAATGTAGTCAACAAAAGTGTGTTCTCCACCAGTCCCCTCTTTCACATATTACAGTACATCTAGCTTCTCTGAACGCACAACACGTCAAACAGCAACAGACGATTTTATAAGTCTAAAAAATAAATACCTAATAAAGTGCTGACTGAGTGTAGGTAGGGCTCTTATTATGGAGACGATTGTTCACCATGGCTTTCCTCCTTTTCTCCCCTTGCTCTGCTCAATGGGTCACACAGAGAGCGTGCAAAAGCATGAAATATTAAAGCGCTTTCCGTGAGTGCCTGCTGGAGCCCAGTAATGAATACAATCCCGGTGAACGCCGACGTACCGGGGAGCTGATGCGAAGAGGCTGTGTGACCATGGCTGAGGCTCTACTACGACCACACAACTCAACTACGACCACACAACCCAACTACGACCACACAACTCTACTACGACCACACACCTCAACTACGACCACACAGTTCTACTATGACCACACAGCTCTACTACGACCACACAACTCTACTATGACCACACAACTCAACTACGACCACAAACTCAACTACGACCACACAACCACACAGCTCTACTATGACCACACAACTCAACTACGACCACACAACTCAACTACGACCACAAACTCAACTACGACCACACACCTCAACTACGACCACACAGTTCTACTATGACCACACAGCTCTACTACGACCACACAACTCTACTATGACCACACAACTCAACTACGACCACAAACTCAACTACGACCACAAACTCAACTACGACCACACACCTCAACTACGACCACACAGTTCTACTATGACCACACAGCTCTACTACGACCACACAACCACACAGCTCTACTACGACCACACAACCACACAGCTCTACTATGACCACACAACTCAACTACGACCACACAACTCAACTACGACCACAAACTCAACTACGACCACACACCTCAACTACGACCACACAGTTCTACTATGACCACACAGCTCTACTACGACCACACAACTCTACTATGACCACACAACTCAACTACGACCACACAACTCAACTACGACCACAAACTCAACTACGACCACACACCTCAACTACGACCACACAGTTCTACTATGACCACACAGCTCTACTACGACCACACAACTCTACTATGACCACACAACTCAACTACGACCACACAACTCTACTACGACCACACAACTCAACTACGACCACACAACTCTACTATGACCACACAACTCAACTACGACCACACAACTCAACTACGACCACACAACTCTTACTACGACCACACAACTCTACTATGACCACACAACTCAACTACGACCACACAACCCAACTACAACCACACCACTCAACTACGACCACACAACCCAACTACAACCACACCACTCAACTACGACCACACAGCTCTGCTATGACCACACAGCTCAACACATTGCCCAGTAATGAATACAATCCCGGTGAACGCCGACGTACCGGGGAGCTGATGCGAAGAGGCTGTGTGACCATGGCTGAGGCTCTACTACGACCACACAACTCAACTACGACCACACAACTCAACTATGACCACACAGCTCTACTATGACCACACAGCTCTACTATGACCACACAGCTCTACTATGACCACACAACTCTACTATGACCACACAACTCAACTACGACCACACAACTCAACTACGACCACAAACTCAACTACGACCACACACCTCAACTACGACCACACAGTTCTACTATGACCACACAGCTCTACTACGACCACACAACTCTACTATGACCACACAACTCAACTACGACCACACAACTCTACTACGACCACACAACTCAACTACGACCACACAACTCTACTATGACCACACAACTCAACTACGACCACACAACTCAACTACGACCACACAACTCTTACTACGACCACACAACTCTACTATGACCACACAACTCAACTACGACCACACAACCCAACTACAACCACACCACTCAACTACGACCACACAACCCAACTACAACCACACCACTCAACTACGACCACACAGCTCTGCTATGACCACACAGCTCAACACATTGCCACAGAGCAGCTAGAGAATCAGGGCATGCTGCCGAGTGACCAGCTCCCTCACCACCATTCCCCCCAAACACACGTTACACCCACCCAACACTCACCCTCTCTTCTTATATAGCAGATCTTACTCATGTGCTTGACAACATGGAGGGAAGTATATTGCCTTTGTGCATTTATTCCCCATTTAGATATACCGAGGAGCTTCATGGCATAATGGTGGTTCAGGCAGTAAGAGCAGTCGTCTGGCAGTTGGAGGGTTGCCGGTTCGTTCCTGGGTGTGTCGAAGTGTCCCTGAGTAAGACACCTAACCCAAATGCTCCAGACGAGCTGGTTGGTGCCTTGCATGACAGTCATTTGCCGTTGGTGTGTGAGTGTATATGTGAGTGAGTGTGTGAATGGGTGAATGAGAAGCATCAATTGTACAGCGCTTTGGATAAAGGTGCTATATAAATGCCAGCCATTTACCATAATGAACAGTTCTGTTTGCCGTGACTTTGGCAACCGACCACAGCCACACATAAAAATGTGGCTACAATGAAAAATGTGACTATGTTTACTCTTTTTTTTTTTTTTTTACATATCAATAAAGCAGAATGGCTGAATACAAACATAAGCTTTTCCCCTCCCTGCTAGGCCTGACCTCTTTGTGTCACTTTTTGTAGACGTTTATTTATTTTTTCACAATAGGAGATGTAGTTCTTTCACTGCCTTAAACACAAGAAGCGCAAGCATTGACTGTGCTTTGAACCTGAAGGTGGAAGTTGGCCTGTGTTTAGTCATAGAGTAATAATCACGATTGCTCAATGACCCATTAGTGGATGTTTGAACTCTGTATGTAACTACATTAGCTTTTTGAATGTTTGTAAGGTGACAGTGTCAACAAGCCACATGTGATTAAGAGAGTGCATTTTTCACGCTTTTTAGGCATGCTGTCATGCAACTCTTGAAAAAACATGTAAGACAAAAGCTGTCTTACGCATGTCATATGACAGTAGTGCATAGTATCAAAGAGAGAAATGGCTCCCTTTCAAAGAGAATCAATGCGTGCGAACACTGGTCCAGACCCATGTACCTGCAGTGACTACGGCTTATTTCACCTGAAGTGGGGTCCAAATGGCCCTGACACCCGAACACATCATAAATCACCTTTTGTGACTCTGAGAGGTTTGGTATTGGAACATCCCCTGCTGCATTAAGGCAGTTTGTCTGAGGGGAGGAAAGAAATGCCTGGGTTTCACCAGGGGAATATGAGCTCGGCAGTGATGATCTCCATGGTAACGCACAGCTCAATCCATCAAGCTCTCACTATGGCAGATCTACAATGTGGAGTATGACCTGGCAGCATTCTGCCGGGGTCGCAGACACATCGATTGATTTATTTTTATGTCTTCGCAACACATCCCCTGCTGACCACTGCAACACACAGATATGATTAACACTGAAGGACTGTCCATGCATCATTAAAAATCCACAGGGGACTGGGACTACACACACGTATGCGCGGGTGCATGCACACACACACACCGACACACCCACACACACGAGCACACACATACATGCTCACAACACACGCACACACATGCGCACCCACACACACGAGCACACACACACATGCTCACAACACACGCACAAACACACATACACAGATAAACACACACACACACATAATGAATGCACTGTAAAGCCTTATCTGACCTGTAGTATGACCATGTGAAGCACCGTTCTTCAGAGAACATTGAGGCCCTGCAAGAGCACTGTGCAGCAACTGTATGCTATCTAATGTCTAATAGCTACTGTATGTGTGAGTGAGGTACAGTACGAGTGGTGTGAAGAACAGCAATTCTACAGTTTAAGCCTACATAATACTGCTAACCCTTCACACATATTCAGCATTCCAAATGCAACTGTAAACTGAGGGCAATATATCTGCAAACAAATCTTAACCAGATTTTGTTTTAGGCATCATCTAATTACATATAATTTATTATCCATTGTTTTGAGATCATACTGTAAATACAACAGCAAGTGAGCTGTAGACGGAGCCAAGAACTTGGACAGTGGACACTGCCACTAAACTACAATTGGACACCTATGAATGAAACAGATCATAATCTAAAATAAATGCTGATGTAAAGCAATTTCCCGTCTTAGTTGGTTTCTAAAATCAAAAGATCGTTAAGTGAGCCACTAAGAATGTGTAGTGCGTCGTTCGCTCTCCAAGGTACTGAAAATTCCAATCCAATCTAATCCAGTATTTTGTAGCAGTGATCACTTAAATTGGGGAACATGAAGACAATTTATTTTCTCCCCGCCTACTTTTTGCGCAAATAAAGCTAGTAATAAATCAACCAGAATAACCCTATGAACTAGGAAGCGAATGCCTGTCATGGCGGAAAGCGCCGAGGAAAGACGCACGCAAAAAACTGTCAGAAAACAACAAATGCAAAAGGAAATATATGCAACATAAGCCGAGCTACTGGGGCTCCATGACGTTGCACATTCATCATGATGTATAAGATACATTAGAAAGACGATAACGCATGACATATGATGCAGGGGAACTAGATACCCCTAAGGCGGTCACTTCCCTTTTCGCTTTTTCACAAGCTGACCTGTCGTGTTTAATGATCTTAAGGCTGCAGCCGGACATGCACATAACACATTCAAAAGCTAAGTATAAGTCTATAAGTAAATAAGTATAAGTTATTCAAATGAGTGCGAATCGATAGTTAACGCATTAACGTTTCCAGAACTTTAAGACATCTTATTCTCCCATTTGGTTGCGCGATAACTTTATGATGAGAGCACTGCCTCAACATTCTCGTAACATTTTAGGGTTCCGTCAAAGTTTTACTGAAACACTCCCTTATGGTTAGAATTCACAGTAAAAAATAAATGAAAAATCGTATATATATATATTTTAATAGGAACAAAATTTAATTACGCACTAAGGGTGCATTTCAAAAGTGTCAAAAGATAACATTGCCATGGATATCCAGGAAACGGAACAAACATTCATACTTGGAATATCTTAACATTTCAGGAATTTTCTGAGAACCAAAAACATGCTAGCTGGGCATTAGCAGATTCATTGTCAATTTCATTATATGATATGATATGTAAACTACTGCGAATTCAGTCTGTGTTTCTTGTCTAGGCAAGGCTTTATTTGTGGTTGTTAATACCCAGACCAGCTATCCAAATTGGATTATAAATATACACCGTTGTGGTTTATTCTAATTAAGCCATTTCTTCACACATAGCCAAGAATATGTCTTTATGTATGCATGTTGGAGCCAATGTTTTTGTTGGTGCCCCTCTCGTCAGTGACCTCCAAATAAAGTATATCCCCAGTTGGAAGTAAAAGCATAGCCTATAATTTAGACTTGTACCATCGACTTTAAAACTGCAGGTTATGTCACATATGTGTATGCTTTACACTGTAGTCCTATTTAATTAGTTTAGAATTCAATGGCTTTTATCTTGCACGCCCACTTTTCTGTTCTGAGAGTACAGTCGAGCCACGTTGCATTTTGAGCGAAAGCGAGACCACGTCTTTATGCAGCTAAAAGTGCGCGTTGTTACCAAGCACACCATTTTCCTAACTGGTCTTATAATTCGCGAGAAAAAAAAACAATCAAATGAAAACCGCATGTGGCGTGATTAAACTTCCTCACATTTAAGGGGTGAAGAACCATTGAAAACATGAGTTGAACTTCGCGGTGTCCATTCAGAATTGGAACTTGTTACGTTTATTTTGTCGTAGTTGCAATAAGACCCAATGCGCTAATGTAGTTGTATCGAAAAATGTATCGCCAAGTTATACATGATGCAAGTTGAGATTCATTTGCTTCACTAGTTTGTAGTTTCCCCAAGAGTTCAAGTTCCGCGACTGTATTGTTTGAGAACACCTGCGCCTGCTTAATCTGTCTCCAAATTTCTACTTTCAGCCCAGGATTCAGCAAGCAACAGGCTATGCTCAGCGTTGCTGCCTGTGGTTCACTCACCCCGCTTTGGTTCACTGAAGAGAAGACTATGTTTTAGACCTTGCCACTCTTCGGTTCAAGAGCAGACAGCAGTTTTCAAGCTTCACTGTGCACGTCACTCTATCTTTCGCTTTGTACTGACACCGGGCCGACTCCCTCCGAGTGAGCTGCGCGCACTCTCCATGGTTTTGAATGAGAGATTTCCAGGTCGCCATGGAGATGGAGGGAGCTCTTATCCAGACTAGAATAGGTATCACTTCATTTGCAAATACCTCGCCAGCCGAAACCCACATCAGTTTATTTTGTACATTCACGATAATAATGACTATGGAAAGAAATCGTATGAATGTCCATGTACAGCAGATAGTCCGCTTGTTTGTCCAACGGCCTTAAACATACTCAGCTATGAATATTATAACATGTATAGTTTAATAAGCCAATTCCGTTTGGCCTATAGTTAGCAAAACCTATGGAACACGGTTTCATAGCTACAGGAAATAAGTACGCATGACATTACAGTAGCCTTGCAGTGGTCAACTTTTTTTAAATACACAAGACAGTTTGCTACTCTAACAGGCTTTCCGATACCGAAGCAATCGAACCAGAGGGTCTTAAAATCTTCAGCATTCATCTCCAGTGTGGATAAAGTAGTTGTGTTTCGTGTTATTTTCAATATACGAAGCACATACAATGTGCACTATGGTACTATTGCAAATATACCTGCAGTGTAGCCTATATTGCTTCATTTAAAATAAAATAAATAAAAAATCGCATCCATTTGTCGTTTCATTCCCCACAAATGTTTTCGTTGTTGTTTTAACATAGTCGTTACTTGTGATGATGGTTGGAATTCCCTAGATTACCCTCCCGTAATCGCATAATTCAAGATCACTAATAAAACTACATAACGTCGTTATATAACTGACACCTTCACGCTTAATACACTGATTGGATACCTTTTCTTGTCATTCTTTAGATTCTTCCGACGGAATCAACATAATTGGTAAATATACACTGTGCAGTAAAGAGGAGCGAGAAAAACAGTTTTACATACCTAATTGATAGACTCTGCTTTCATTCATTCATGATCCACCGTTTTACAATTATGCCAGGTTCACGAAGGTTGGTGATTCACGTTGAGGGACGTTTAAGAGTTGTTAATATCACCATTTCTCCCCACATCACGCGGAAAAATCCATCTCCTGTCATTCTGTCATGTCCCCTTCTGTTGAGCTCGAGCAGAGAAGAGTGTGGAAGAGATACAGAGACAGTGTGTGTATGCGTCTGTGTGTGCGCGCGCGCGTGGTGTGTGTGTGTGTGTGTGTGTGTGTGAGAGAGAGAGAGAGAGAGAGAGAGAGAGAGAGAGAGAGAGAGAGAGAGAGAGAGAGAGAGACGCACAATGGCACTGAGGTTAATGCAGATAAAATAAAATACGGTCCGAGGAGACGGATAGCAAGTCAAGATTCACACAAGGAAGCGTCATCAGCTCAATTACGAATTCTTAACATACTGCTATTTTCCACTGCTACACAGCAATTCTGTGCTTGACGACGCTAGATAGACCGATTTCTCTGAAACAGTGCCACATGCTGGGAGTGAGACCGACTCTTAGTTTGTAGATACTGTATTTTGTCAAGATTTGTTTTGTGTGTGTGTGTTTGAGGAGGGGGAAGAGAGAGAGAGAGAGAGAGAGAGAGAGAGAGAGAGAGAGAGAGAGAGAGAGAGAGAGAGAGAGAGAGAGAGAGAGAGAGAGAGAGAGAGAAACTGTACGCGCGTGAAACAAAATCATATTAAATCCTAGTTTTGTCTCTCCGTTGTCTTGTTTTATTACAGACATTGTGCAATAAATAGGCAACATATAATAACCATTCCTCGATATGTTGCATAAATGGAGGCATCTGATGAAAGTAGCCGATGTTGCCTTTCAGCAACAGAGCTCAGTCGGCATGGAGAAAATGTAATATTCTGTAATATGGACCACAAAACACTCTTGTTATGCTATGACTCAAACGCAAACACACTCCGTCCTTGTAAACGGACATCTACTTAACCCTCCAAAGTCAGGTTAATGCAATCTTTCTCCCTGCTTCATTGGCCTTCTAATTTCGGGTTATCCTTATATTGACAGGACAGTTATTTCAGATTGTTCTTTAAGTTATGTTTTACACATTTCTATCAGATCAATATAATTATTCGCAGATAAAGAAGCCTCAATCTTGTACGTCATTTGTCCTATATGTGCTGAGGAAAATACATTCCATTTTGCTTGACAATTAAAAACAAACAAACAAACAAACAAACAAACAACAACGTGTTTATCAACATGATTTACAATAGGCTGAGAAATAGAAATCACAGTCATTTATCATTTTGTAGCATAGTTCAAATATTAGTGAATTCTTTTCTGATTTATACAATATCAGGGAATGCATCATAATACCATTTTCTAAAGTAAACCCATGGCATACTTCCCCCACTCCCTCCCAAAACATTATTATAATTAAATTGATCTGTTACTTTCCATTAAGATTATTTAATTTTTTGGAATCAAGTTGAAACCTGGTGTTTATTTACCATAGAGCTGTATGTATATGAATAATTTCAAGCCTTAAATGTGCAATGTTTATTTTGTGAAAATCAGTCCAACAGTTGAATTCTGAATTTGAAATTACTAGATATTATTTTTAGGGACACATGTCACAGTATAGAACATTTTAAAGCCTCTCCCAACAAAACTGCATTACAATTGGAACAGCTGCTCCCATCTCACAGATCAGAAGTAGCTATTCCAGGTCTTATCTGATTCTGTAGTCTAAGGGAGGCTTGTCATGTGGATTTCTGGGCATCAGATAGAAAACGAGGTGGGAGGTTTTGTCATTTGTGAACCTTTATCGCTAGTTTTCTGTCTTTCCGTGGAAATAACAGGTTGGAAATTATATATTTTAAGCATTTCTGTCCTTCATCTTGGAGCAAATTACTACAGCACTCTATGTCAGAGCAGAGCTGAGTTTGACATTAGTCACGTGTGGATAAGCAGCAGCTGTCTGTGAATTACAGTTTTTTGAATCTAAAAGAGGCAATAAGGCGTATATTGGCAGACAATGCCTAAGCTACAATGCCAGCAATATAAAGCTCATACGTAGACCTGCCTGGAAGATAACATTGGTATAATGCAAGAATCACAGTTCTTTCTGTGATTCATCCCTAACAAAGGCTACACAAGTGAAAATCAACTGGATTCAATCAAACCAGCCTGTAGGGCAAAGTATTATTAAATTAAGCAATCAACCAAATGAATCATCTGCCATCGTATTACAAGGCAAAGATAGCTTGGTTTCTTGATTCCCAGGGTTACTTTTAACTCTAACTCACAGACCATTCTGTGAGAGGAGCCTCAGACCAGACTCAAGCCTGATGCAAAACGAATTAGTAACTAATTTTTTCCCCCAATTAATTGTGGGCAATAATATGCCAGCAGTATCTATTTGAAGACACTGCTAGCATATTGTGTAGGGGCTATTACATCTTCAAATACACTGTATATGCAATTTGCCATATAATTAGTATATAATTAATTTATTGTACTACAAGCTCTATATTCATAACAAATCATTGAGTAGTTCAGCAAGAGTGGCTAAAATATAATATGTCCCTACAACAGTTGTGAATAGTTCTTCAATAACTATTATCTACCTTTATGTTGATGAGAAACACATGTATCTTGCATTACTGCACATCATATCACAATCAAACATTTTTAGGGATTAAAAAACATTGGTCCAAGATGCATTTTATACTGTATTTACTATTATTTGTAATCTAACCTACAAATCTAAATCCAGTCCAATGCAATACCCACCACTGTGCATTGACTAGTTAGTGTTTTATTTTCAGATGTTGGAGTTGTTGTCATGGTAACATTACTCAAGAAAATTGCATCATTTTTTAACATGAATTTTAGAAAGCAGTTATATAACCCCAGAACCCCTTTGCCACTCTCTCCTGGGTCGAGTCTCATCTTTGTGTAGAGGATTATAGCATAGATCTTACATCACCTCTGTTTCACTGTAGCAGCAGAAATAGATCAAGGCATTTCAAATAATATCTCCATTGGAGAATGTCCAAAAATAATAAAGATCAGGGTGCTAGCCTGGACCCACTTAAATTGTGCTAATGCATCCCCCCCCGAAAAACCATTTCAATACAGTATGCAGTGTGCTGAGAAAAGGACACTTTCCACGTCGACTGTAGATGGTGGAGTTGTGTGGCCTCTGATCTGAGGTGGTGAATGTTGGGGACAGAGTGAACCCAGAGTGTAATGCTGTTCATGCCTGTTTTTCACACACGTCCGGCTGATATTAATGCTCAACAGTTCCCACCTGCTGCAATGGCAAGCCTGCCAAATGTCCCACTTAGAGAATACACTATCTCCACAGACATTCCTTATGGGAGAAAACAGGAGGGTCCTGTCCCGAGGAGATACTATCTTGTTCAGGAGAATCTCAAATATGCCCGCGCACGCTTCCATCTGCCTTGGCAGTCTACGTTGTGGTCTATTTTTGGTTTTCCCCCGCCTTGGGATGGCATGGCCGTGGGTACTCAGATATTCCGTGCCCCTGTTTGACAGGCTCAAACAGAAGTGGAGCCAATAGGTGCAGCGAAGGGCCCGAGGGCCTTTCAGCGGAAAACGTCCAGCATCAGCCATTGAAGAACAAGGGCCGGGCTAATCAGCGTGACAGACAAATCTTAAAGCTGCCACACTTGAAATTTGAGCACTCGACAGCAATTCTCCATCCACTTGGTCACACATGTTTTAGCCAGTCTCTTTTCCCCATTTTACCTTTGGCATACCAATTCACAGGCACATATCATCTGTGCAATGTCCACCATCACTTCAGTTGCAGTGTGTTGAAACAATATATAATCCGATTGCAAATGATATTGCAACACTTGTATGTATGAGCAAATATACAAATAGTTGCCAGTTTCTGACATTGCAATATAAAATTTAATACATTTTTTAAATGCCACTGCTTCTTTTCACTCTGGTCTCTCTATCTGAGGACCTAAGGATTCTTCACATAGCTGAGGCAGTCCAGAGGAGTTGCTAGTAAACTATGATCATCCTAGAACAACCGTGCCTGGGGCCTGCTTAGGGAGATGATGCTATATACTACCTCCTGTAGCTTGTTCTTTTTTTTTCAGGTGTCACATTAGCTTTGAAGTCCAATTTCATTCAGTGCGCTAATACGCTGTAGCTCTTGGTATGGTCTTCTGTGTGGGAGCCAGATTACAAATGTGATGCGATGCAATGTTTGCTATGAAGTCACAAAACTATAGCTTTTATCATATCACGTGATTTGTATCACTTATGTCACCTGCACCTCTTGTACTGCTATCAATGGAATTAACATATGAAAGCCCCCCCTCTGAAGAATAATGTTTAATTGTTCTTCATGAAATCACTGCAGATCCTGTCTGGGGCCTGTTGCTTTCAATTATAAATCCATTTTGAGGGCCTGTACAGCACTATTATGGAAATTGATTATGGTGGAGGCAAACCATCGATTGAGCCCTCGCAGGAAACAATTCTTTCTGCTGAAATGATTTGCACCGCTATAGCTCCGTATGTGAGCAGAAACGTCCCTCCTGCATGGCTGTAAGCAGAGACCGTGACAGACAGGATCTTCTGCAGTGACCTTAGAACATCCTCACTGGTTGGCAGCTATTTATTTTGTTCATTTAAAATGAAGAAACAAACAGAAAATCAGGGCAGTGTTACAGTACAGTATTAAATTACAGTAAAATACCTGCTGGTTTTATTGAAATTAAGATTTTATTTTGTTCAGGGAGGGCACCACAGATTTTTTTCTGTTGGAGCTTCTCTGTTCTTCTTAAAGACATTTTAATCTACAAATGGTACATACACTGGGGAAGCCTTTTTTATTGTACACTTGCACTACTGTTGCCAGATGGAAAGTGCATTTGTCTAGTAGTACTGTATTCTCACAGACATTATATCAAGCAGCATTATTAAGCTTTACCAGCACAGAAATCCGCTGTGATTATTATTCATTAAAACACTTATATAAAGCAAAGCCTCAAAAATAATACAAAATAGGTATATTTAGCAACTGCATCATGATGCAGCTGCTGACAGTTCATGTTTGTAGTCCATACATGTGAGTGGATTTTCCCAGACGCAGACTTCAAGCACTGAAAGTTGTCTTTGAAGAATAAGATAACACGTATACAGTTTGTGCAAGTGGTTAAGTTCCAGGTGAATGCTCACACAGTAACACACAAACAGAAATGTGTGACCTGCTTCCTCTGAGCTTGGAAGCAGGGGTAACATAAAAGGGTTCAAATGGTGTAAATGCTTGTCCACCAATCATGGAGTACATTAGTAAGAACAAATACGATGCTGCCGGTGATTGGCAGATACTGCTATGGCCACATCCGCCTATATAGTAATGCTTATAGGTGGAAGCATCGCTATTTTATCCCACTGGCTGATCCGAAGCGGGTTCAGAGCATTCCTGCAAACCTCATGGGGGACTCCTGTGGAAATGCCCACAATCATCCCCTGACAACCAATGGCTTGAGTGGAATAATGCTGGGGTTGCAGCATGGTAAATGGTGTACAGGCTAACAGTGAAATTTGACCGACCCCCCAGTGCCAACTCACACATTCATTTCCCCTATTACTCGATGCAGCTGAGGCTGCTGCAAGTGTCCACAAAGCCTTTTGTCAGATGTATATGAGGGCAGCAGAACAGCATTATGAACAAAAAGCCTTCTCTATGAATGGGTACAGAGCAAAACAGACAATGGATAATGTGTTTTATATACACTCAGTGACCACTTTATTAGGCATTTATTAGACTTCTGCTGCTACTGTAGCCTATCCACTTAGAGTTATGATGAGTTGTGTGGTCAGAGATGCTCTTCTGCATACCACTGTTGTAATGTGTGGTTCTTTGCATTACTGTCACTTTCCTCTGAGTTCTCGCATTAACAAGATGTTTTTGCCTGCAGAACTGCTGGTCACTGGATTTTTTTTGTTTTTTTGCACCATTCTTTGCAAACTCGAGACACTGTTGTGTATGAAATTCCCAGGAGAACAGCAGTTTCTGAGATGCTGAAACCACCCTGTCTGGCACCAACAATCATTCCACGGTCAAAGTCACTCAGATCACATTTCTTCCCCACTCTCACATTTGGTCTGAAAAACAACTGAACCTCTTGACCATGTCTGCATGCTTGTATGCATTTAGTAGCTGCCAAATGATTTGCTGATTAAGTGTACAGATCTACCTAATAAAGTGGTCACTGGGTGTATATATATAGGGAGCTCCATAATATTTAGGACAAAGATATATTTGCACATTGTGAAAGTGTATATATATATATATATATATATATATTTTAGATTTCTAATAGAGCATGTTGTAAAAGTACACAATTTTAGCTTTTATTTAAGGTAAAAAATAAAATATATATATATATATATTTTATTTTTTACCTTAAATAAAAGCTAAAATTGTGTACTTTTACAACATGCTCTATTAGAAATCTAAAATTATGAAGTACACAGCTAAATCAAGAAAAAGGTTCTTTCAGCCAAACATTATGGAGCTCACTGTATATATATAACTCTATAAATGTTAAAGGCAGCAATGACATGAATAATTCATTTTCAACCCTGTAGTCACATACTGTAGGGACAGTGTATATTTTATTCATAATTGGGGGAAAAAGGAAAAATAAAACAGCAAATGATCAGCAACAAGGTCCGAATGTGGTTAATGTATTGCTGAAAATTAACTTACAACATTATTGTATTTGTTTATTAAATATCATCATAACAGATATCATTGCTTTCATTTAATGGATAATTTATTCAATGAATAGTATTATATAAATACACAAAAAATTATAACCCCCAGTTTTAACTTCTGGGTGACTCATTCTTGAATATGAGAAATGTAAACATTTAATTAAAAAAACTTTTTCAAAAACCCTTTGGCCAACTTGGTAAGGTTAATTCATTTTTGTTGTGATACTAATGAAACGACCTTTACCTGTGCCAAACATTATGCCAGAAGATGAGAATGGTAGCAGGGTGGAGCTAGAGTCTTGGGGAGCGGGGTGGGTAAAACACTGAAGATGGATTCCAAAACGTTTTTAAAATTATACAATAGGTTCTTTTCACATGCAATCTTATAACAAGGTACTCATCTTGTTACATAGTAAGCCTGTGACATATTTTCAGGCCAAATCTATTGGGCTCTGATCTCTTTTTAATTGAAATAATCCTGATGATTTCTATATTTCAGCATTTCGACTGCCAACCTGTCCAGGGTGTATTCCTGCCTTTCGCCCAAAGTATGCTGGGATAGGCTCTAGCCCCCCTCTGACCCTGTTCAGGATAAGAGGGTTAAGATAATGGATGGATGGATTTTGAGGCTTTGTGCTGTAGCCCATCTACTTCAAGTTTCAGAAATGCTCTTCTGCATGATTATTTGAGTTACTGTCACTTTTCTGTCAGCTTGAACCAGTCTGGCCATTCTCCTCTGACCTCTCTCATTAAGGCATTTTTGGCCACAGAACTGTCACTGATTGGATGTTTTTTGTTTTTCGCATTAATGGTCACTGATTGTATTTGTGAGGCTATGCATAAGCATTTAAATGCATCATAAAATATCCAGAATTTACCTTTTGTTCCATGTCTCATACAAAAAGAAAATGCAGGAAAATTGCAGAACTGAAATCCATAGAATGAAATTGAAAACAAGAAAATTGTTTTAGTTCAGCTGATGTTTGATCATGTCATGGTCAGGAGGTTCAGCAATTTTTCTGACCAAATGTCAGAATGGGGAAGAAATGTGATCTAAGTGACTTTAACCATGGAATGATTGTTGGTGGCAGACAGGGTGGTTCGAATAGCTCAGAAACTGCTGATCTCCTGGGATTTTCACACACAACAGTCTTTGCAGAAAATGGAGCAAAAAGAAAAAAAAAAACATTCTACGAGTAGCAGATAAAAAATGCCTTGTTAATGAGAGAGGTCAGAGGAGAAGGGCCAGACTGGTCGAAGCTGACAGGAAGGTGACAGCAACACAAAAAACTACACATTGCAACAGTGGTATACAGAAGAACATCTCTGACAACACAATGCGGCCAAACCTCTAAGTGGATTGGCTACAGCAGCAGAAGACCAATAAGTCAAAAACAATACTATAAAGTGCTCTGTGAGTGTATATTTTGTTAACATGCTAGATAAATTCTACACAATTTTTGGTGTACTTTGGAGTTTATATGCTTTATGGACAGTTATCTCATGTTATTGATATGTATAGATTTTTTTAGGGATATTTCTCTTTTAGGATTTATTTTGTTTTAATACTGTAAAAAATCAGCAGAACCAGGGGTCCACCACGATAGGGATTCTGAGCTATTTTCCTACCCCCCACCATACCTAGCTATGCCGCTCAATGAAACGGCTGATAAATGAAACCATTACGAGTGTAGTGTATTAATTATGCTGCTGATCATTCAGCCCTTGTGAAATGTAGCTGGACTTCAGCATGGACTGTCAATGAACTAGGTGAGAATGGTGCATATAAATGAACCAGACGAGAGATCTTTTCGGTCTTGCGGCCGTTCGTCTGCCATCACTGTTAAAATGAACAGGGTCTCTGAGCAGCCACGGTCACAGTTAAAATGAACAGGGTCTCTGAGCAGCCACGGTCACAGTTAAAATGAACAGGGTCTCTGAGCAGCCACGGTCACAGTTAAAATGAACAGGGTCTCTGAGCAGCCACGGTCACTGTTAAAATGAACAGGGTCTCTGAGCGCAGCCGTGTGCTTCACTGAGAGCTGTGGCCGGGCCCGGTTCAGCCCCGTCCCCAGCCTGCCCCTCCGGAATGAGCTCATGCGCGGGCGTGTTGGTGCCGCTCCAGACAGGCTGCTGTGTGACGCATGGCAGCGACCCCATCCACACGCCGACACCCTGGGGCGGCTGGGGAAATCAGAACGGCAGGCTGGCGAGAATGAACAGGAAAAAGCACAATCAGGCTGAATTCACAGCACAGCGCAGCACACACCCCCTGCCAATGCGGCTTCCATGCACATGTGGGTAATTTCATGTGTGCCAATAGGTCAGTTTTTCAGGGGCAACAGAATATTTGCTTTTTTGAGGACCATTATTGGTTAACTCCTTAAATCAGTCCAGCCTGTATTTGCGCTTGTTTGTTTATTTGCATTCATTCATTTTTTTTGGAGTGAAATTTCATCAATCTGTACACACAATTTATGGTTTGAAAGTGTTAAATTCAATGCCAATGTTTTAGCGACAATGTTTCCTTATTTTATAACGTGAGGAGGCAAAACAGGCTCGAGGGGACACCTTCTTCCTTCTCTCTGAGCGATGTATTTTACCAATAAAATCTGAACCAGGATTTGTCCAGCTTTGCGAATGCCCTGTACTGTCCTATCACATGTCCACATGCCCCTATTTGTCTTGTTAACAGTCTGGAAAGGGATTCTGACACAGGGCAATCTGGGATCTGTGAGTCTGCTTCATGCCCCCATTACTGACCAAAGAGACAGGTGAGCTAAAAGGCGAGCTAAAATCAATTCCCACTTTTCGCACATTCTTGGATAAGTGACTGGAGGTGCTGTTTTTACCCCTCCTTCCATCCGTCACCGGGGGTGAACAGACCTCACTGCTCTGATGTAGCAGGCAAGGTGCTAAATCACAAACCTTAACCTGTGCTATTATTTCACACATTCACCCAGCCTTTAAACGCAGGCACGTGCATGCACACAACTACAATTGTGTGCCAAAATGATTGGCACCCTTGAAGAAAAAAGGCTCAAATATAGATATAGATAAAGTAGATACCTTTTTTCAATACATGTATTCTCATATTTCAATGTTTTTTTTTTTTTTTCTGAAAACCTTATTACTGGGACACAATTATTGCAAGTAAAATCAAGCAAAGTGAAATTGGCAATACAATTTCACTTCATTTAGTTAATCTCAGTCTAAAGCCATTGTGTCATTCCATCACTTCCAGCTATAAAAATAATGTATAAAAATAAGAAAACAAGAAAGCAAAATCTATTTGGCTTTTCCCATGCTGATGGATGACAAAGAACTGTCAGCTGAGAAGAGACAGATGGTAATTGACCATCACAAGATAATTGGTAGACTTGGTCATAGATAGATGGACAATGACTCAAAACATAAAAATCCTCATATAAATGACTGAGTGAAAACAACATCTATGTTCTGCAAAGGGCATCTCATTCTCCAGACTTAAATCCCATCAAAAACATGTGGTATGAACTGGACATGAACATAAATGTGTTCCCTGACCTTAACACACATTATAGGAATAATTTGAACTCATGGCTTGTGCAAACATGAGGTGTTTGCACAAAGTATTCAGCCAAGGGGGCCAGAAATTGTGAAACATGTTTTATGGGGAAATATATTGTTTATTTGAAAGATATTAGACTTTGTATGATTCCATTTAATCATTAATAAAGCACACTACTTTACACATATTGGAATAAAGCTTATGTCAATATTATTTTTTAGTTTACAGTATTTTTGTGCATTTTTGTCAAGGGTGCCAAAAATTCTGGAGCCCACTGTACAGTATATTGATGTGACTACCCATGCATGCAGAGGCTGGCAACTGATCTCCTTCACAAATGTATTTCCCCTGTCTTGCAGTGAATCAAGAGCTTCAGTCTGTCCCAGTGAGAGCATGAATCCCTTCGTGCCAAGGCTCAGCATTGACTGACTGCCGAAAATAATTCAAGAGTCAAAGTCAAAAGAGCGTAATGGCCTGTTTATCAGGGTGTCACTCTTTTTCTAAGGCTGCCCAGGTGTTATTTACTTTAGAACTGACAGGGAGAACAGGGCTGGATGTGAATTTAAAAATGTATCTACGGTTGAGTGATGGAAGTTTTGTTCCGGGAGGAAGGCTGCAGGAATAGCAGGACACCCACAGCCAGAAAGGTGTTAAAGATGAATTACGCTGCCACGGAGAGCAAACGCTCAAGTCCAGGTCTTAAAAAGAAAATTGCTTTCAGTTATAATGCAATAGAGATTTATTACAAAGCCAATTTCCAAAACTAAACAAGAACCATAGGAACAGAAATTCCAAGAGTGGACACCTTGAGTCATTTCCAAAGGGGGCAGACAGCCCAAAAAAAGCCATTTTCATATCCTGATAATATAAGTGCTACATACTCCATTCCTTTGCTGTCCTGTGTTGATGAAACAGCCAGGGAATGGCCAAGCTGCTCTTCTGCCCCCTGTAAGGGCAAGCAGCCAGCAGCCACATTTCTTTAAATGAAGCTTGGGGGGTTGCCAGGTGCCTGTACCCACCCTCTTTGCCTCCTGTGATAGAATCCTTGACTCACACATTCAAGCTAGTTTTCAGAGACAGTACATCTGAAATGGAATCCCCCTTTTTCCTCACCACCTGAACGCAAGTCTCTGCCACCTCCTCACCATCTGAGGATAGTGGCTATCGGAAAAAATAATAAGGAGGCCAAACCCCTGGACACCATGGTTACGTCTAAGAAACCACAACCCCAACCTCCCACTTTCATACCTTCTGGTCTCTTCCATGTGGCCATGCTCTTACTATTAGCTGGTAAGAAATGTTTTGTTTGTTTGCTTCTGCTTTTTCCAGAATACAGTCAAGGTCATGGAAGGAGACAGGGCCCAGCTTTTGTAGTGGCACATTGATAGTGTTGCTGAATAGAATTTCAGTCTGGCTGGTAAGCAGCAATGTGTTTAGAGGGCATTACTTCTGGATCAAATATAATCTTCCACTTTCTCTCAAACTTGATGGATTCATCAGGCCTTATATTTTTTATGTTCTCAGATGATCTGGCTCATTCCTGAATTTTATTTGTCTGAAAGAAATGACAGTATTCGCCCAACAGCCATAGTCTTTGTTATTCATTGCCTGAATATTGTGTATAAACCATAACAACCATTTTTGTTTTTATATATTGACTTTCAAAATGTTTACTGGCCCTATTACGGAGAGAATACACTTACAGCAGAAATAAAGATACTGAAGGCAAAATGTGGTGTGTGTAAGCCTTCACATTTTCTACTGAACGACGAAAGATGAAAGCACTCAGAGTACGAGTGCACACCCTCACTGACAATGGCGTTACATAAATAACCTGCCAAACTGAATTTAGCCAAAGCCAAGAGAGGGGGAGGCAGGAGATCACTATCTGGCAGTAGCCTATGCTTGCACCTTTGTGTGGTTGTCCACTCATTGTGTGTGTAACAGCTTCCCACAAAGACACAGACTGTCCTGAACTGTGAGAAGGGCCAAAAGAGGACTTATGAGTATGGCCAAGAGAGAAGTGATGATGCAAACACATGCTAGGATATGTAGATTATTGTTCCAGGTGGAAGTTTTTTGAGGGTATTTTGATGAGTGCAGATTTATGCATATGACATTGAAATAATGGATAAAATAATAATAAAGTAAATAGAAGAGCATCTCTGAACACACAAGGCATGATAACTCTAAGTGGATAGGCTACAGCAGTAGAAGTCTAAAACATACAGTATGTCTAACAAATACCTAATAAAATGCTTGGTGAGTGTATTTGCTCTGTGGTTGCCCTGAATAAAGAGTTATTTTTAAGCAAATCAATAGTAATAAGCCTTCAATAAGTGGTACACCTGGATTGTACAATAAATTAGGTAAATTATGGTGTAACGAAAACAGCTCTTGAGTATAAGTTGAGTATACATCACACTGTCTGGTGTCAGTAATGGAGTTGATTTGTTGAGGAACTTGCTATTGGAAGAAACTTCCCCATCCCTCCCAGAAGACATGTCAAATTTAGCTGCAGCCGGACAGCTTGTTCTGTGACCAGGGGAAGCATGGACAGTCTGTGAGACAGATTTCATTTGCACTTTCCATCTCAAGGATTTGTGCAGAATCCACAACAGACACCCCTTGATTTTGTTCCCAATCAAATATGTGGTTTTAATAGCACAGACAAGTTAAAACAAATAGCTCATTTTAAGTGTCATCTCTAAGGAGGAATATGCTGTTCCTGTTCCCATGACAGCCTTAAGGCTTCTTACTGTAGATGCAATAGGGTAGTTTTTTTAAGCGCCAAGATGTTTGATCTCAATTCATTTTATATTCACAAATGAGCATGAAGCTAGCACCATATTTTGGAGATTATAATCTAGGGGTTACTACTATGCTGTGGTGTTGTCTAAACTGATAATGTCAGTTAGACCTCATACATTGTCATGCTGGCACAGAAATCTCTGTTCTTTATCTGTGTTCATCACTGCATTGATACTGTTGCATTGTATGGGATGTAAAGTGTTGAAAATTAGACATGATGCCCACACATAATCTTGCCTACGTCATAAACAAAGAGCATTGGGCCATCACATACAGCTTCAACCTTGCTTTGATTTGTGCAGTAAGTTCATGCTGTACATATTTATACTGTATCTACCTTTGTGTGTCACATATTGCATTCAACTGAATATGAGTCTCAACAACGGAACCAGGAATTTATATTGTACTGTTAAAATTCTCCTAAAAGTACTTCTGCAAGAACTTTCATGAAAGGCTAAATTGCAGGCATGCTCAACCTTTGTGGGAGCTGGCAGTAACAAGACAGCAATAATTTGGGGGATCATCGGGCAGAGATAGTGTATAATTGCGAAGGAGGAGACCATCAATCATGCATTACTCATGCTGGGAGAACAGGATGATTATAACTGTAGATCCATGGTATTCAAGCTGTGTTCACAGCTAAGACAGTCCCTGGGTGTCCCCGCAATAGGTTGCCTGTAGTCAGAGCAGCATCCACAGGTCCAGGGCAGTGATGAATCAGGGGTTGCAGAAGTTTTCACCACATTTCCTGCCAGCTTCTCCTACCCCGATGTTGACACAGAGAGGCTACGACATACAGTAGATGTTTAGTTCACCGGTAATTGAGAAAAACAAGAGGGGGGCGGCATCCTGCCATCTGAAGAGGGTTTGATAGAGGTACAGAAAAGGGCGTTGAAAACAGAAAAACTGCCTGGATTTGGATTTATCGGGGTTGTAGTTACGTCTGAAAATGATGATGAATATATTTCACTGTTTTTTAAATACATCACAGTATCATGAGGTACCAATCATTTTGTATAGTGTAGAGCTGCAATACACTGAAATTACTGTATATATATATACACTGTATATATATATACAGTGAGCTCCAGAAAGATTGGCACCCTTAATATAAATGGAAAAAATATATAATACACAGCAAGGATAATTATCTATATTTTATGTGAAAACTATATACTTTTATTTAAATACATTTACTGTTTCAATATTTTTATTGAGTAATCAATAAATAAATCTATGTATAACCATATCAGTACCATTGTAGTATCAGGAGACCCATAAAACAAAGGGTAAGAAGGGTTTGTATTTGAAATTAAATAATGAAGGCAAAAAATTGAAAGGTGGGGTTTCCTCGTGTCTTTCTGGCCAAGTGGAAGGTCCTTCACTACTGGAAAACAGAGGTGGTGGGTAAAGATTCACTCTTTAAATATGTGAATCTGTATGTTCACACAAATGTGTGTCAACGGGAAAAAAAAAAAAGTTTTATCCCTGGTACAGGCAGTAATAACAAGCCCTCCTGATAAAGCATGTCTTTTTGGATAACGCAGTCCAAAATACAATTTATAGCACTCTTTCCACCACACACTTTCCTCATTTCCAAACGCTGTCTGAACACATGAACGTCTATTGAAAGAAGCACGGGGACTACATGAATAAAGAAACATACAAATGACAATTTCATGTTCTAGTTTAGAGAGCTATTTTTGAAGGCTGGTCCCTTTATTATCTCTGAATGAAAACGGGGACAGCACCTCGACAAACCAGTGCCCAGCTGCCTCTCTCGTGTCATGGACCCCTGCCACTGTGTTTAAAGTGTACCTGAGTGGGCCCCTGTGACTGTGTCTAAAGAGTGCCTGAGTGGACCCCTGTCACTGTGTCTAAAGAGTGCCTGAGTGGACCCCTGTCACTGTGTCTAAAGAGTGCCTGAGTGGACCCCTGTGACTGTGTTTAAAGAGTGCCTGAGTGGACCCCTGTCACTGTGTCTAAAGAGTGCCTGAGCGGGCCCCTGTGACTGTGTCTAAAGAGTGCCTGAGCGGGCCCCTGCCACTGTGTCTAAAGAGTGCCTGAGTGGACCCCTGTCACTGTGTCTAAAGAGTGCCTGAGTGGACCCCTGTCACTGTGTTTAAAGAGTGCCTGAGTGGACCCCTGTCACTGTGTCTAAAGAGTGCCTGAGTGGACCCCTGTGACTGTGTTTAAAGTGTACCTGAGTGGACCCCTGTCACTGTGTTTAAAGAGTGCCTGAGTGGACCCCTGTCACTGTGTCTAAAGAGTGCCTGAGTGGACCCCTGTCACTGTGTTTAAAGAGTGCCTGAGTGGACCCCTGTCACTGTGTTTAAAGCATACCCGAATGCACCATGCCTGCTCACCCCAGGATGGTAGAAGACATCTACCACCCTCAGCAAGCTGGGAAATTATCCATATAAGTTCTGATGCCATGTTCACCCTGTGAAAATTCATCAAAACAGATACAGTATAAAAAGGGGGAAAATCTACAATAATAGCACCAAAATAAAAGCAACAACAACAGCAAAAATCCCTGAGCCGCTGCTTGAAGTTGAAAAATGGAAGGGAAATATCCAGTGAACCATGACCTTGGGTGAGGCACTCTGCTTGGCTGCCAGGCCATATGGGTATACATTATTAATCACTGCTTCTGCTTGCTGTCCCTTTACAGTACATTTTTGTTCCTTCCATAATATATCCACAGTGAATATACAATCATATGGGATATGCACTGTACGTGACTGAGAAGCTTATTCAACAAGCAGGACTAACAATGCTGAAATATAAAAGTGCAAATATGATGACTGTATAATTCATCAGTCTGGCAGCTGATATATTGGACTGCTGCAGGTTCTACACAGAGCCATTCAATTAATCATTTTACTTTTTTATTATTTACTATTATTGTATACATTGTTTTTGCTGTCACAATGTAACAATGTCATGACTGTATTCGCAACCAGTGATGTCAACCCAAAAACGACAATACAAAAAGCAATACAATTAATTTAAAAAAATAATAATTCAAATGTAATAACTTCGCTGTTTGCATTATGACAGTGTTATGATATTGGTCATATGACCTAAGACATTGACTCATTATGAGAGATGCTATATCATGCTTATGACATTTGCATGAGATTGATTGCATACATTTAAAATACTACCATTCGGGTAAGGGATTTCTGTGCATTATGTTGTACTGTCAGGAGTGTATCATATGGGAAGAAGAAATACATATTTAAATACAGATAAATGTTTACTGAAGGGACAAATAAAACTTTCACTTTCAATTTCACATTACAGAAACATGCGCACCTTCACTTAACCCATATAAGGGATGAGGAATTTTCTCTTTTTGATCTGTGGGAAGAAAATGAACAATGAGGAAGGGAAAGGGTTAAGAACAATATAAAAATGTCAATATTTAATTTAGGGATGTGACAAATCATCAGTTTCTGTAAACTGATGTTATCGGGTTATCGTCCCATTTTGAAGACGGTTAACTGTTTTACATTTACATTGACATCAGTGCAGCAGTTTGTAGTTAAAGCTGTGTAGGCTACGTCCAGGCATGCTGGTCGATCGTGTGTCATTTAAAATGACAGTTCTTCGTGTTTTCATCCCTCTTCCCTATGGCTTCTGCCTGACAGACTTGATTGGCATGAAGTGTGCCCAATCTGCTGCTATTGAGAACATTGTTACCGACAGGGTTGTGCACTCACAATTCTGCCACGTTACTGTCCAATATTTGTGTGATATACAGTAACATGATAACACTGTGTTGTGGTGGCGACACAATGAGTCTGGTCTATTTTAGGCAGGGAATCCACTCAGTCGGTAAGGGCAGCTCTCTTGCAGTCAGAGGGTTGCCGGTTCGATCCCCCACCCGGGGTGTGTCAAAGTGTCTCTGAGCAAGACGCCCAACCCCCAAATGCTCCTGATGAGCTAGTTGGTACCTTGCATGGCAGCAAGTGTGTGAGTGTGTGTATGAATGGGTGAATGAGAAGCATCAGTTGTACAGTGCTTTGGATAAAGGTGCTATATAAAATGTCAACCATTTACCATTGCTATTTGGATACCATAGTCGACTGGTCTAATCATTTTACTTTTATGCCATTGGTTTCTATACGGTCTATAATGGTTTCTTCATATTTTTATGTAACAGTAAACTTAGCCAATGTATTTCATTTGATTTTCTAGTTTTCTTTCATTCCTATAATACTGTAGCATTCCATTCCCTGTGGTGTTTACATTCTTAACCCCCTGAAATAGCCAAAGACTGCTTACTTGGACTAGCCTGACAGAAGCTATTACACAGCAACAATTTGTGCGTTTTTCACTGGTGATGAAAGCGCATTTATTTAATTAAACTGAGCTTACAATTTCAGCTTCAGAGAAATAGAATAATTTATCAGTTTGCAATTTTTGGTAAACGTGTTTCGGTTAACCGTTTAAACACCCCTCATTTAATTCTGGATCATGTGAAAATAAAGACAAACGACATAGCAGAACAAAACATTAAATCCGCACATAAATCTGAGCTATTATGTTTCCACATAAATGAACTGCCACATTAAATTGTGCTAATTAGGAAACGGCCCCCAGCTTGTACTGCATATGAATGCTTCTAAAGGAAAGAGCAAACAGAAATGGAGAAAACACAAAGCAGACATGGATTTAGAAGAGTACGCTATTCCCTCAGTGTAATCTTTGTTTGTTGGTTTGTCTCTGTCTTATTCAACAGTTTTTTGTTATTTGCTGTTGTGCATTAGGAATGTAATTTGTATTTACAGACCTGCCTAAAGACAATTTAATTTTATGCTTCATGCTCAGTTCTAATGCTTGTTTTCTTATGCATACACACACACACACACACACACACACACACACACACAAACTCTATGTGTTCATGCGTATGCGTTTTATTTTAGAAATAAAACCACAAAAAAAAAATGCGAAAAAACTAAAAGCACGACTTCCAACCAATGAATGGTTGAAAATGACATTTTAAAATAAAGATCAACCGACAAAACGTAGTCTATTGTAAAAGGAAAGGGAGGGTTGGCTCAGGAGCTCTGCATAATGTGTCATCGCTAATGTTACTTTCCACAGCAAACCACCCACCGCATAACCATCAAACAGAGGGAAATCACTAGCTATTTAGAGCTGTGGGGAGGCATGGAGAGTGATAAAGCAAAGGCTCATGGGTAATGTGACAAACTCACGAGTTTAAATTCTGTCAAGGAGAAAATGGAAATACCATTTGTCAAATGTAGCTCTTCAATCAGTCTTTAGTCAGTAATTCAATCAATCAAGGAAAGCAGCCTCAGAGTATATTAGTGAAAGAGAACAGCAGCATCACACAGATTCATTCAGATGAGTGAATTCAGATGAGCATGTCTAGAAAACGAAAATGAATTTCACGACATTACATAACATAACATAATGACGAACGGGCCATTCAGCCCAGCGATGCTCGCCTTTTGCTACCACTAAAGTGTACTTAAATCCGGAGGAGCAGAGTGATTGAGACTAACCAAAAATCTAAAAGATGATATGTGAACAGGAGCGCATTTGGAAAAATGACTCAATCTTAGTCAAATTCATACAGTATATGAAATAAATAACTGCAAATATAAAGGCCAGGATTCACATTAATAGAATAAAAAGAACTATTGAAAAACAGCACTATGGGGCAATGGGAAAAATCAATAAATGTGATGTATGGCATGAAGAGGACTATAACGAGATGACATTGCTGGAGGAAAGGCTGACACAGGGACACAGGCTGTGCCCTCTGTTGTGGTCATGTGCTTCATTCGGCCCTCACTGAGAACAGAAAAAACTCTAATAGAGCTGGTGGAGGAACCGCTGAACAGAGATTGTGTACAAGAGATCACCATGGCAAAGAGCATTACCACGGTAACCTCCTGTCACGACTGATGAATTGCCCACGCATGCTGCATGTGGAGCATCCCGATAAATTCATTGGCGTACACTTCCCTGACAACGCTCGAGCTGTCGTTTCTACAGCCGCCTTCAACGGGTACCGTACAGTACAGGCAATTAAACAGCAACCCAGAATCTGTTTCAGAAAGATTTATACAAGACCTTATGTAGGGGAAATTAATTAGTTTTCCATGCCTGAATGATTAAGAGAAAGAGTCTGCTAGCATTTTCTTTCTTTCATTTTTTGCAATGTTAAATATTTTTAAAATATCCATTATCCTGCTTCCTAACAAAATATTAAAGGTTCATTCATACATGTGTGTTTGGCATGTGTGTGTGTATCAGTGTGTGAGAGTGTGTGTGCAATGAGTTCTGGTGAATCTATACATATAAATTAATATGAATACTGTGTGCATTTGCAAGCCGTACTGTACTTATGAAAATCACTTCTGCAGGAGTGAACAGTTCAAGTCTTTCTGATGCGCTTCTGTTAATCCTTTTATCGGTTTGCTTTTGACAAGCACACTGTATCTGGAACCACATGTCCTATATGTATGCAAAAAAATGTTTCATCGCAAAATGCTATATATCCATTTTGGGCGTTTTCAGAAAATACCATTTTTGCTACTAATAAATGGGCCTAAAATGTTTTATTTCAAAAATGTAATTTTACTATTTCAAAAAATATTCAAATAAAAACAAAGTTAGTGCATTTTTGGAAAATAAGTAGCAGATTTCAATGTGTAGCCTACTTTTCTTTATATAGGCTACATAAACTGCGTATGCGCCACACAGGACTGGAATAAAATGGAAAGAAGAGTCAAATGTGGCATCCTACATGCCGTGCTGTGTGCGGTGTGCAATGGCCGCAAGCAGTGGAGTGTCTGGGTCAGGGTCAGGGAAGACTACAGCCTGGGAAGATACTGTTGTTGTTGTACACTCTGTCTCCAGTCCCCTGTACTATGGAACAGGTAAAACAAAAATGCCACAAAAACCTGAGGAGTGACAAGAAAACAGACTGGACATACAGTGTCAATTGGGCTTCTTCCTGTTTTGACTTTGCAAACTGACTTTGCAGGAGCTTTGAATGTACTGTATGATTGGCTATTCCATCAAATTCATTTTCGGTAGTTCTCATATCTTGAATCATTAAATCATAGGGATTTCATCAAGAGGCATCTTGTACAGAACATTAAAGTTTAATAACATCTGGAACCCCAGAGCTGGATGCACAGAAAATGGAGCATCTCACTGATACTTTCATGTGTGTGTATATGTGTATGTGTTTGTGTATATGCATCTGTGTGTGTGTGCTTGCATGTGTCCATGATTGCGTGCACATGTGTGTACACACCAATAGTTGTGTGTATGTGTGCAAATCATATTGATTGTGAGCATTCCTGCCTGTGTCTGTACATGCTTGTTTGCGGGTATGTTTGCTTGAGTCTGCAGCCTCCATCCACAGTGTGTGGATTAGTGACTAGGCCTGTGATAAATGAGGGAACATATATGGGCATGTGGGTGGAAGTGTTAGATGCAGGGAGAGGAGGTGTAGGCTTTGTAATGAACATGCTATAGAGAGTGAAATTAGTGTTTGTGTGTGTGTGTGTGTGTGTGTGTCTATGAGCATGCATGTGCATCATATGTGCGTCCATGTTTATGTGCTTACATGTGCGTGTGTGTGTGTGTGCATGAGCATGTTCATACCAAACACTGCATCTCCCACAGAAGAAGTGTGAGTGAACACCAGATGGCTGACAGTGGTGGCCTGAACATATCCCAGGATGCAACAGGGGTGAGAGAATCTGCTCCCACCTGGCGGTGCCAGCACTCGGCCTTCAGGGCCAGCCACCAGAAGGCCTGACGCCTGAATCTGCTCAGGTCACGGCAGGCTAGAGCAGCTCGCTGCGGAGCACAGCACAGGAATTACTGTAGGATTATACATATCAAATCAAAGGTGCAAATGCAGGAAAGATGTACAGAGCCCTCCAGAAAAAAATATACGTCAGAGTGAAATTTCTTTTGCTATATACTGTACTGTACCTAAAGCACTTGGATTGATCAGATAAATAGTAAATACGAGATAAAAGTTAATCAGTTAATACAGATAAGCTGTTTTTATTTTGTATACTTACAGTACATGCAGGCACATGCACACATACTCTAGGGGCCAACCAGTGCCCAAGCACCTGCCCGATTGCCTTCGTAAGAGACAGTGCCCTTATGCCTGCAGCATTTCTCTAATTTATTTCCCTCTTACTGAAGCAGAGGAGCTCTCTGCCCCGCTCTCATTAAACACAAAGACTACATACATGAGCCACCACACACGCACACGCACACGCACTCGCACACACACACGCACACTCACACGCAAACACACACGCACACTCACACACACACACAGACACACACACACACTCACTCACACACACAATGCGAGTGAGTGCTTTCCATGGACATCTCTAGGCCTGCGCTTTCGGGGCTTAAGCCCCAAACGTTTCGAGGCGAGCCCGAATATTTTGTTCAGCCTCATCATAATGCGTTTGTTTACCGCTCAATGTCTGATATCACTAATGAAGCTCGTATGCATGCAGCCAGCCCCCTGCGTCCGTGGAGGCTTGTCCCGGAGGGAACACAAGCTGGCTGTAATGACTGTGGAAGCTTTCTTGCTGAAAGTGGAGGGAAAACACAGGAGATGACTGCACAGAGGCTTATCTCTGTCAGACAGCTAGGTCAGCGTGCTCGCCCTGACCGTCCGTGAGCTCCATAAACAGCGTTCTCCCAGCCGGCCTGAAAAGTACCCATAGACTTTGACCTCTGCAGGTGAGGTTGAGGACAGAGGGTCAGCCTGTGGTGCTGAAGAGACCACTTATGGCATGTATGCTCAATATGTATTCATTTGAGATTGGTGAAGGCTGCCGTCTAAGTGCACTGAGCTGCAGTCAAAGCTAATTCAATCAAAACAGGCCTTGCAAATGAACCATTTAACAGGCATACCAAGTAAAAAAAGTGATACAGATCGTTAAAGTGTTAAGATCCAGTTCAACACCGGCATGAACTCTGCTGAACCAGGGACTGATTGTTCCCGGACTGCTCAAAACTACTATTCAGGCAAACTCATTTGATCATCCATTTACAGTCCAATGCTGTAAAAGCTGGCTATGCCATAAACTGGCCATAAACTGGTCTTGCTGGGTATGAACTAGTCAACCAGCTAGTGCTGGCAGTTGTTTCAAAACATAGCTTGAGCAGGCAAAATCACGTCAAGCTGGGAGCTGGTCTGAACTGGTCAACAAGCTACAAAAAACCAAGTTTGAGCTGTTTTTTAGCAGGGTCTTGCTGAATTAATTTGGATTAAGAACCTTGTTCAAGGGTTGAACAGAAGTTCACAAGAATGCACACCTACGGGTTATAAATCTGGTGTCCTAATCCAATGGTTTTCAACATTACTAGCTGGGGGTCCACGGTGTATGCTGGTGTAGGGATGGGACTTTACTGATGACAGGAATGTCAACCTCTGTCCCCGTCTATATACTGACGTTTGCTTTGCGTTTCTTGCACTGTTGTGTGAGATGGGGTTGGTGAACAGCATATCCCCACCTTCCTTCGCAAACACAATGGCATACAAACATGCGCATACTCACACACACACTCACTCGCACGCACGCATGCACGCACACACACACACACGCACCTATGCCTGTTATTACATTCATTTTGTTAATCATTGATCACCCATGTTACTGATATGCTACACCTGACTGCCACCTCATTTTTATTGTGCCAATTGTGTTGTTTTTGTAGTTTTATGGCAGTGCCATTCCTTCTGTGGCTTCTCTCCCCTCATTCGTTCCCTTTTCTCGCGGAAGGGGCCTTTGTGACCGGGTTGTTTCCGCCACCCCTTCAGGCCTCGAATAGGAAAGAGAAGGGAGTACAAGAGATACCAGACGCAGCTGGCAAGTGAATAAGACAATTATTTATTTTGACCAAATAATGAGATGTTTTTAATATAAAAAAGCAAACATAGGATTGACATAATTGCCTAGCAACCTGACATGTAACCAATTATTGCAATGCTGACTGATAACATGATGACCAGAGTAATAGAATTGAAATATTATTAGTTTACAGACTTTGTCTAAAACCTCTGATTAGCATGCTGGGCATAATGCTGACGCTCTGTGGGGTTGCCGTCTTCTCCCAGGCTCGTATTAAAACTGCCTGCAAACCACATTCCCGACTCAGCCTGGCGTTTACTTTGTATCATCATTTTATCTGGTAAATGGTTTAATCACATTGCCAGTTTGGCACATTGACATTTGCTCTATCACTGAACTCATGTTTCCATAAATGGTTTAGTTTCAGTGTCCAGGCATCCACACTCATTGTAATTAGAAGCCCCAACTGATTAATCCGTCAATCTATAATTTAACCCATTTCAAAATGTAACCTCTTTCTAAAAGATTAATTTGCCATAAAGTACATTACCAAAAAAGACCTGTTCCCCGGCCACTACCACCTGACTGACATCTCTCTGCTCATTGGTGCCCTCTCTACATCCTTTTCTCCAATCAAACCTTTAGTTTGCATCATAATGAACAAACTGCTTCAGACTTTCTGAAATGTAACCCTGGCACAGACATTAGGAATCAAACTTCAGCTAAAGATTTTTTTTACAAATTTTATTCAGCCGTACCTTGCGAAACGAGGTCACTGCTGTTTCTTAAATAACTCTCTTGAGTCACTTCTCTCACTCTATAGCCAGTCTGTGTGAAATGGTGACACATCAGAAAATAGCCACAATGTGACCTACTGGCTGAGTCTACAGAAATAAATTGGTCTGTTTTTGAGTACAAGCTGCTATATTAGACTAGCAGATATGGCAAGGTTCTGGGGTAGTACTGCTCCTATTGCTGAGAGCACTAGAACTTCAATAATAATGTGCAATATTGGGCTTATGGGAAACCAAAGTGAAATGTAAAACATAATATCTAGGCCACATTTGGAGAGATAAAATGTACATACAATATTGCACTGTCTGCTTTCATACCAACAAAGCTGCCAAATGCCACCGCAAAAGGGTTAATGAATGCTCAGTGTTTTTAGATGGAGACCTTGTTTATAGAGGACACACTGCACAGTCATGCATATGCACAATACAAGCCATGCCTTCAGCTCAGTGCTTGGGAACAGATGGGATTCAACGCAGGCTAAGGCTTGTAGACATGAATTATAAATGACCGTACAGTCAGCACACAAGCGAAGGAAGGAAGGAGAGATTTCCCCTTAAATATGGAACTGCAGGGCTGCAAGACGTGGACAGAATCTGGACACTAGCGGCCCGCAGCCTCTGGCTTTGGGTTCAGGGTTCATGTTAAATCAGAGCCCGTCTCAGCTGCCAGCACTCAGGGGGCACCAGCTGGGGATCTGGCGATTCCACTGCCCGGCCCCCAAAAAGAAAGAACCGATCCGTCCCGAGAGAGAGGGCATGATCGGACACCGAGGCACCTCGCATATTTCCTGGAAATCTTCCCGGCCCTTTGGATTAGGGAGGCGGTGAAATTGAGAGTGCACCAGTCCCTATGTGGCTTTGGGATGGGCAGTCCCACAATGCACTGCTTCCACCTCTCCCACTGAAGTGTACCCTCTGTCCCGGCTGAAAACGAGTCCCCTCTGTGCACTCTGTGAGCCTTAATAACTTCCTCAGCACACAGCCACTGTGGAGCTGTGACAGCATCATCAAGCTGTTAATGACTTTCCTCGCCAAGATCACATATATTTCCATGAGTGATATTCCCTCATGTGCAGAGCTTTCATTGGCTCCTGAGGAAAAAATTACGTCTTTTATATCTGTCCATACTTTGTAACCTGTAAGTTATATAACGAAAGGCACTGAACTATCAACAAATATCAAATGTAGCTGGCCCTACAAAAGGTATACAGTAAATTGAGTGTGGTACTGTAAAGGGCTGCAGTACCATGCCATTTATTAAATTATTATTTAATTATATTTGCATGAATGTAATAACAAAATGTACATGGTAGTGACATAAAACACTTAAAGTCTCTCTTTCTCCCTTTCACTTTTGCTCTTCCTCTCCCTTTCTTTTTCTCCCTTAATCTATCACTCATGCTCTCAGTGTCTTTCTCTACCTCCTTTCAGTAAAACTCCCGTCTTACTCCGGCATTTCACAGGTCAGAGGGCAGGGCACTACTGTGTCATGGCCCTTCAGGGAGGGGTTGCAAGGTTGTCTGCTCTTGTATCCATAGGTATGACCCTGCTCATCCCAAAGCCACACAGAGACTGGTGCGCTCTTAATTTCACTCCCTCTGCAATCCGAAGGGACAGGAAAACGTCCTGGAAATCTGCGAGGTGCCTCGGAGTCGGACCTGTTCCTTCTTCATTTTGGGTCGGGCAGAGGTATTGGTGACACCATCAAGCAGCAGACCTGTGTGATGCGTCACCCTGTCAGGAAGTGGGTTGGAGCACTTCATCTGCAAATCAGAATCCAGTTTCACAGTGGCAGTCAGCCTGTACCATTCCCCACAGCTCTTGAAATATCTCCATGACCACTGATTGGTAAAAAAACGTGATTTAATTGTTTTAAAGTTTTGCCCCTTTTGCAATTCTGCAAAACTACCATTCTATTACCATTTTTTATTTTTTATTTATACAAATGTGTTTTCAAAAAAAAAAAAAGAGCAAGATTAACTGTACTGTAACCAAGATGACTGTGATGTACTGTATGCTGAAAAGGTGGCAGATGGCTCACAGTAACTAGATGACAACTCAAGGGCAATGGAGGAACGACGGGATGCAGAAAGCAACATCGTGGTCTTTGAGTTTTCTTTCCAAGGTATTATCATCCCATTCCTGCCCTTGCAGAACGTGCTGGCTGCTATATTTAGAGATGAAAGCTCCTTTTATGCCGCAGTATTGATGCAAGCTGGAGCCCTCCGTCTGGCTGCTGTCCTTCAGTGCGGAAGTCTCGGCAGAGCCAATTGGACCGGTGCAAAAATAAATGGCATCCGCCAGAGCTTGCCCAAGTTTGCGGGGAACCGGGTCCGGTGGGGCCTGGAGAAAAACATGCCACTGCTTGCTCTGTCCCAGCCAGCATTGCCTCCGACGGGCCCTTATTTCACACCCGCAAAACGGCACAGCGGCACAAAGGGGTTTACACCATAATGGAAATAAAATACATGTGCGGAGGGATTAGGACCTCATGATGCTTTCTGGAAGAAAGCGAGCCCCCTCAATAGGACAGCCAATCCCAGGGTAATCATCCCCCTGGCCATCTGGTGATCAGGTGTACCACGGAGCTCTAGTGAATCGTCTCCAGTTTGACTAAAACCAGGTTTGGCTGCAGGAATTGACTGAGAAAACATTTTGTTTTGTCGCAGATGTTTGCCAATGATGTGACACTCCTGAATGCACAGCTTTCAATGAGGTTGTGTTTATCGATGCTTCATGCAAATAGTTAAAGTTAATATTTGGGATTGGCAACAGCAAATTCCCATTACTCCTGCTTCCTCAGAGGGTTCGGTGGCTGGTAGGCACTGTGAGCAGCACAGCAGGTGGTTCAACACTGGTTTTTAGGTAAATCAATCCGGTTGATTGGTTCAAATAAGTTGCTGATTGACAGCTCATTGTTGCCCCACCAGTTTTTGATGACGACACCACATTCTTTATGACTACCAGTTCCATGTTGAAGGGCTCTTCTTAACAGACAATAGCCATGCCTGAAATAGAAACAGAGTGGCCTGTGTGCAGGAGTGACGCATGGACCCAGACACCTATAACTGTCACAAGGCAGCTAAGAAATCAGGCCAAGTGCCGTCCTTCCTGTTTGCAGGCAGTACAGAGGTACAATTCCTTCCAACACCTGTGGTGGTTTGTGAGTTTGAAGTAAGGGAGGCTTAAACTGCAAATTGTCCTAGACACGTTCTATTTTCTGAGGCAAATTTTCACCTATTTTCTGTCCTGTGTCTCTCAAGTCAGAACTCTGACACCTACGCCTACTCAAAGAGTATGGCAGGCAGACTGTGGAGTGTTCTGATGTACTTGCCCAAAAACCAGTGACTATTATATGTAGATTGTAGTCAAGAGAAAACTATAGGAAATCATTACTAATCAGATGCTCCCAGACTACATATGGACCACATAAAACTGCAGGATTAGAGAGAAACTGACTTTGCCTAACACTGACATGGAGCCTGCTGCTATCATACTTCAAGAATATTCTCGGTGCAATCTATATTAAATCAGAAGTACATCCTTTCCCATATAAGGCTCTCTTCCATCCAGCCTGGAACCTTCCGTCTTCTGTCTGTGTTCAAACGAGCACGGCACAGCCACCGACCTGGATCAAATACCACCCCCACTGATGCCACAACAAATGAGAAATTGATTCAGTTTATTCATTAAACAGAAGCTAATACTGGGAGATGCAAGTGAAATGGCAAGTCTTCAGTCATAGTCCGGGAGCTGCACGATGGGGGATTGCACATTTACTTTAGCTCCTGACAGAAGTGATTGATGCACACCTGAAACACAGGCCCAGCCTCCTATCGTCATATCTTCAGATTCACAATGGGTTCTGGGAAGGGTGGAGTGGAATTGGTTAAGGGAGTCAATTTTATAAAATACATGCAAACACACAGACGCGCACACGCCAGTTTGACTTGTTGTGTGTTCAGAGATGGGCTGGGCGGCCTGTAGCGTAGTGATTAAGGTGCATGACTGGGACACGCAAGGTCGGTGGTTCGATCCCTGGTGTAGCCACAATAAGATCTGCACAGCCATTGGGCCCGTGAGCAAGGCCATTAACCTTGCATTGCTCCAGGGAAGGATTGTCTCCTGCTTAGTCTAATCAAATGTACATCGCTCTGGATAAGAGCGTCTGCCAAATGCCATTAATGTAATGTAATGTAATGAGATGCTCTTCTGCATACCACTGTTGTAACACTGGTTATTTCAGATACTGTCCCCTGGTGGATTTGCAGGTGGATTTGCAGGTCAATCACTTATGTCATGCAATGCATCTCAAAAAATACTTCTCCAAAGGATATGCTCCTGTTTCCTTGCTCAACAAAAACTTTAGGAGCGTCCTTGCTCCTTGTTGGGGGTGTTGGCTGATTTTTTTGATCATATGCCACCTTAGTTAGCCCTTTAACTTTGAAATAGCTGAACAAAACATCTTAAAAACTGAATTTTTCATCTTACAACAGCCAATTGCTTTAGAGGCTAGGAATATATCTACTGCCACCACTAGTCAAAAAAAGGCATTGCAGGCACACGAGAAAGCGCCTCAACCACTGATTTAGATACTCATATTATTACATTTACTTCTGACACACCCATAGTATATTTATAGGTTCTGGCAGAAAGGATACAATTCCCTTGCATCAGCACTTAATTTCTTGATGAATGTTAAATGGAAAAAAGCCCACACATTTCTGGCTCGGCAGTGTAATATGCTAATGCATATTATTTACCCGGAGGAAATAAATAACTGAAACCCACTCAAAAGTGTTTTTCTACTGTGACTCCAGTAGACTCCAATTAATTTGGCCAACATTTCTTCACACAAAAATCTAGCACAAAATCCTAAACAAATGCAAGGATCAGAACGTCAAAAAGTTCTGCAGCAATGCAGGCTCATTCCTTTGAGTGAGATTATGAATTTCTTCTCTTTGACTCACACTGCCCCTTTGAACAAACCTTTCAGATACAACATAATCTAAACCTTACGTGTTTAATTTTCCAAACAGAAATTCTATGAGACAATCACTAATTTATGTTTTGTGAGGCGGCAGCCTTTTTTTCATTGGCTGGAGTAGCCTTTTTTTTCATACTGTTCATGTGGGAGGGAGAAGACTATCACAAGTTTATATTTGCTAATAATATACACTTTTTCAATACAAATTGACAGGACATGGTAAATTACTCCAAAGTATGATTGTCGACCTCAGGAGTATGTGATGTGCTTCAGAAGTGACTAACATCACATTCCTTCACTGATGGCATGTTAGCTGAGCAGATTTATTCAGCTTCCTTCATACATTAGCTATGGTACGAGTCTGATCCTTAACATCACTTCAAGATCATCCAAATGACAAAATCAGCACTTTGCCATGAATATTCTCCAAGTTTGAGTGTGGATAACTTAAGAGTACCCCGCATGTATGTATCCACAATTTTAAATAATGTTGCTGTATTACTTGCCTACAGATGAACTGTTAACATCGAATGATATTGAGTGATATTATGTGAATATAATGTGCTTATATGAATTTAACAATGGCAATTTTGAAGCTCAGATGCTGCACCATTATTCATTATTTTTAACTTTTACTTTATTTTTAAATAGCAGTTACAAAGTATTGTGGCGACAGTAACTACTGTAAACACCCTATGGCACCGGTTAAACCGGACACTGTTAAGAAAACACTGTGCCTACCTTATTCGCTTTTTTATTTGACATCACAGACGTCCAGTTGTCGAAGTCACAGGACTGTCTGGGGTAGAAGTTCGTGCTACTTTACCAAACCATTGTTATGTCTGGTGTTTGGTGCTGTAATGGTTGTCCTTTGCGTGTTTTCAGAACTGAAGGATCTGAATCCGCGCACAAAAACCATTGAAGTCTTTTGACGGCACCGGGTTCGCGGCTGATTTCAGTTCGCCTTCTCCCGCTTCTTATTGCTCCCGCCTCAGCTAGAGGAGTGCTCGTGGGAGTTGTAGTATCATTCCAGATTCCTTTTGTAAACTACATTATTTTTTCATATAAAAATGCTACCAAAATGTCAACAGCAAAAGTGGCTAGAAGCAGTGAACGAGTTACTGAACGTGCCACTGCCGAAATCTGCCCGCATTTAGCTGTGGCGGGTGTTAATTCCAAATTTACATTTAAAATTCCATATGAATATGTTTTGGACATAAAAATTATTCACTCTTCACGATGAATAGCCTAAGAAATTATCTCCCCATTGTCTCTGAATATTGATAATCAAGTACTGTATTCGCATTTGTATTGCTGGATATATTGCTGTCACTTTGAATGTTTGCACGTTGTCTGTGATGATGTTACTGTATAAAACACGTTTACTAGACATATTATTAGGCCTACACACATACTATGGCAACCTACCTTAAAATTAATGCACTCTGATATTTTCAAAATAAATATATGCTTTGTTTTTTAATTTAATGTGTAAAAACAAAAGTTCATTTTCTCATGCATATACATGAGTAGACCTAAAGAAGGTATATGCAGTTAAATGCAAAAGGCCCTGTACTCTAGCACATTGGATCGGAAATAAATTTATATGACGTTAAACACTGCCAGCTTTAATTTGAGGGTATTTGTATCCATATCAGATGAAGGAATTACAGCCATTTTTTGCGTGGTGAGGGTGAGGGTGTGGGAGGGGGTGAATAAAAGCTGGTAAAGCTGCTGCTTGACTTGCACAGCTCCAGAAATGTACCCAGGTAGTGAAGCACCTGTCGATTATTAAAATACAATACAACAATAAACAGGTGGCAGTCCATCTAGCCAGGAGCCCCTATGGGACCCATTTTGAACAGGAATGTCATAACAATTGATGCCAAAGGCCCAGATGCTGTTTGGATTGGCTGGTGTGTTCGCGCAACATGGAAACCTACATGTAGCCATGACCATAACCCTCAGAATTGGTACTGGCTTTTCAGCCTTGGCCACTCATTTCCAGTGTTGAGACGGAAGCAGGGGTTGGTAAAAAAAAAAACACCACAGTGGTATCAGGTATCAACCACCAAGGTGGCCTTCAATCTGCAGTGTTACATGTAACATAGAGACATGCCAAGTTGTAGGCACGCTCCTGTTGTAGGCATGCCAAGCCTCCCTTCAGGCCATCCAACTCAACAAAGCAGTGGATCTCCTGTCTCAAGGAGCCAACTCTGCCAATACGCCCTGCCAATAATCCAACACTGACCTTCATTGAATGGTTTTAAAATAATTGAAGAGAAGTTTTAGTTAACCCTTCAGTAGTTATCTGATTAATCTAAGGTGGATCTATTTTAAGGTCTGGCTGTGGGACATTATTGTGCTGGGGAATGTAATATCTTGCATGTTCTGATTCTGCCTTTTTCTGAATTCTGAATTTGGTTCTGCCCATGAATGTGTCCACTGATCATAATTTTCACATGACCTAAATTGACCAGGCTTGTTGGCTGTGAGTGACTGCCTATGCACAAGGGCTTAACACAATGACATCAAAATCCAGGGAAAATAGAGCAATTTATTTAGCCACTGGTACATTACATTACATCTGATCATCCATTGGCATATAACATGGTGTGTACTCAATCTAGCCACAGGTTCCCTGAACAAATCTTTTGGATGGAGATTTTTACATCACCACAAGTTTCAAAAAAGCAAACAACAAAAAAAACAGCTGCTAGCTATTTAGTGTTCGGCCTTATTAAACAACCATGCTGACAGCACATTTTCAGGCATCTTTTTGAAACATCTATTCGCAGTATTTCTGCAGTCAATTGCCGAAGGAGAATAGTCATGAGTTTCCTCATGTGGAAAGAGCCTCCCATACATTGTGAAGAGGCTAGTTCTGTCTTGACTTGTGTACAAACAGCACAGGGAAATAAATCCACAAGTTCAGAGTCCAGGAGGAAATCTTAGGCAGCGGTGAATCTTATGAACAGGCAAGGCAGGCAACTGCCTGGGGGTCTGAGCATTGGGGGGGCCCGAGGGCTGAGTTTTAGGAGTTCTGTGTAATGAAATTCGGTGAAAAGGGTCCCAGGGGATTCTATGCCTAGGGCCCCCCCAACCTGTAGAATTGCCTCTGGCTTGAGGTATCCTCAGATCTTCCCAGACTTGTGCGGCAGTACTCTAATTCCACTCTTTCAAGGGCCTTGTTTTTTATCCCAGGGCTTACTTGGTCAGAAAGTAATTATTGATATATACACCGACATGCATCTACATTTACAGAGCATGACTACTCTGTACTCTTAAATTGAAGTCACAGCTCACGTAATGGCATTGAAATGCTGCAGAGATACTGGTTGCAATAAAGCCGCGCAATGTAATTTCATCCAGGAATATTTTCCATACTTATTCAGTGCCCGGACCTTGTTGGAAAATGTATAGGAACTGATGGGAGTCGTGCCTATGGAACAAATGTCATTCACGTTGAGTTAGTCGGATCAGTCCAGGATTCTGAATATAAATGTTCATTTGACACCTCAGCAGGATGTTTCCGTATCCCAGATACCCCAGTGACATCATCAGCCGATAAACACGACCTGTTCCGGAGCTGCAGCAGCATGCATGCCTGGTTGCTGCGGCGATGACACAGATTTTTACACCCGAGACACATAAGCCTTTTCCTGCCATTATATCCTTATCTGTCAATATCTCTGCTGAGACCAGCCCCAGTCTCAGGGGTCCGTGAAGTAAATTACTTTCACAGGCCCACAGCTTCCCTTACTGTTACTTCCCTTACTTAATGTCCATGCCCAGTGCATGATGGTAATGAGCAATTTTCACAATTTCCTAAGATATGATCTCCTTATTGCTTGTGACTAGCTTATCTTAGAAAATGATCCGTACAATTGTCATTTACTTTACCCGTAATTGTATGTGGTTACAATGCAGTTAAACTGGGTGAGATAAAGAGAGATTGTTTATTCAGCTTTTTTTGTCTTTATTCATTTGTAATTAGTGTATTGTTGAGTTTTGTAGCAGTATGTCAATTATGCTGGCCCCAATAATGATTCTTCTTATTCTTCTTCTTCTTCTTCTTCTTCTTCTTCTCCTTCTTCTTATTATTATTATTATTATTATTATTATTAATACTAATAATAATAATAATAATAATAATAATAATAATAAGAAGAAGAAGAAGAAGAAGAAGAAGAAGAAGAAGAAGAAGAAGAATCATTATTGGGGCCAGCATAATTGACATACTGCTACAAATTCTTATTAATAATAATAAGAATAATAAGAAGAGGAAGAAGAAGATGAAGCAGAAGAATGATAATAATAATAATAATAATAATAATAATAATAATAATAATAATAATAACAATAATAATAATAATAATAATAATGATAATAATAATAATAATAATAATAATAATAATAATAATAATAATAATAACAATCAATTTCATCTCACTTTTAATTTAATGATCTCAATGTGCTTCATAGTGAAGGGTGGAAGCTTGGATGTGCCATTCATGCTCGAAACAGAAAGGCTTCTTCATCACTGGGAAAGCAGTACTGGTTTAGCAGGATGTCCATGCACGCAACTGGTTTGACCAGCAGGTCTAAACTTGCTGTACTGCACATATAATTATCCCTGTATTCAATTATTGAACAGCATACATTAAATGTCAGAACTCTGTCACGCATGTATGGTTCATTTTATTGCAGTTGATTCATTTGGGTCATTGAAATCCAATAATTGATGCATTATATGAAACCAAATAATGCAGACATTTTTATGTGTTCTTGATCTGCTCTAGTTTATAAGAGCTTATATAAGACTGAACATTTTGTCCCATAGTAATATAAAATTGAGGTATGGATGATAATGTCCAAGGAGAACTGTAACCATTAAGCTGTGAGGTGCTGATATGTTTAATCTATATCTATTGCAGACCTGAAACTTGTTGAAACATGTCGTGAGAGCTTTTAAGAACATTTCAGTTTCAATGGCTGAAAAAGCCTTTAAAAGAACACAGTAGTCCATATCTCTTAAATTAACACAGTAGTCCATATCTCTTGCTGGTATAAACCAGATGAATAACAAGCCTATGTTTTATTCTCAACTTTTCAAAACTTGTTTGTCATACACACTGTGTTTCGAAGACCTTAATATTTTGTTGAATTTTGTAGTCAAAGCTTGGTTGCCCCATATATCAAGTTTGTAGAAGTAAAAATGGATCCGAGATTACACAGAAATTACCTGTAGAGGTAATCTGCTGTACTGTACCTTGTATTGTTGCTGTCCAAAGTTCAAAATGGGATGTTCCCAGAACCTGAAAATATGCCTCATAACACTTAAGGTCAGTCAGACTGCTTTTCCCTGTGGCGTTCTAGTGTTTCATGTGAGTCTCAGAAAAGGGTGTAACTAGCAAAAAGTCTCATCCAATCTCACACTTCCACTGGACATTGTGAAACTGGCAGCGCCAGCTCTGTGGAGTGGGAATACAGGAATGTGCTGTCACATGACGGATTTGGGAAATAATTGATAACTAAGTCAGGAATACATTTTTGGAGGATTCCTGCGGAGCTCAAGGTATGTTATGTTCTATAGATGAGCAATACATTCAAAGGGTCAAAGACACCCATTGTCCAAAACTATGAGGGGAAGCAGTTGGTCATTTCATATTATGAAAGTCAACATTCTTTCCTCCAAAAGTAATTACCTTAGATTAAGCTTTAACGGAGAAGTAGATATTAGAAAGTCTGCATAAACACCAGGTTTTGAAAATGTTTTAAGACACAATTATTTCAGACATATTTCTGCCAGCTGTAACAACTAATTGAGAGGATGTAATTTTATGTCTTTTCAAACACAAAGAATATACCATAACATGACTTTATTCACATAATTATACAGGAATATTGGAGTGATTATTAGGTTTAATGGCTTTCTAATGTCATTGCCATAAGAAATGGTGAATGACAATCAGTATGGTTTTTTTCCCTTAATGAGAGCAAGAAGAGGTACGGCACAGTGACTTCCATTGGACATAATGAACAGTATAACAAAAACTGGTGTCATAGCAACAGGACATTCTATGCTGAAATAAAAGTATTTGTATCAGTATCAGTGCTTAATTGGCCTAAAAGGATGCTTTCCCTGGAATGGATTAATATTGCTGTTCTTTTGTGCTCACAATTATGATAACTATCAGATAAAATCTTCCAGTCCCCGGGGGGGAACACTCACATGAAAATCACAAAAGCTCCCGTTCCGACTTGCCCCAGAACACTTGCATCACCAAATACTCATGTTCCTTTTTAAACCATAATTATTCCCATAATTCCTGTGGAAAAGTGTGTTTACTGTAAGCAGGGTCATTCTGAAGTCTGGTCAAGAACGAAAATGTCTTGAAGCAGCACCTCTTGTCTATCGGGAGTGTAAATGGTGGTGTGTTTATACTCATAACCTCAAAAAGTGAGGTCAGAGTAAAACAGACATGGAGGTGGAAAGGACAGGTGGACCTACACTTAAGATTACACTCAACAGGGAGGCAAGTCAAGAAGGTGGAGCTGGTGTGGCACACAAAATCAAAACCTGACTTGCAGGTAGAGGAAAGCACATTCATAATGTCTTTCTGCTCCCCTCACCATGTGCTTCTTAACTGTCCTAAATAGCATTGTGCCGAAGTTCAGTGCGCATAAACACGGACAATAGAGGACCAAGGGCATTGTGCAATTCGTCAAGGGGGTAAAACCCACTAGTTTCACATTACAGATAACAAGCTAAGGCCAGAAAAGCTTCAGACCAGAGGAGGAACCAGACGCAGACACAGACAGTAAGTACAGACCTTCATCTGCACTTTGACCATAAGACACAAGTGTGACAACTCAATATCAGCAGATAGGAAAAAATAGATCTAACTTTAAAATTACTTAGCAGAAGGCAAAATGCAAGGGCAAGACTGTGTGGTTAATTTACAACTATTCATAAGTGCTTATTAACCCAGAAGGAGCAATAAGGAAAAGACAGAGTTTCCTTGAGCATAGAGTCCCGTTATTGCATAACCAATGGCAAACATTAATCTTGCATTTCATGGTGGACTGATGATGGTATTAAACTGAATATATTAGAATGTATCATTATGGAATTAAATTACTAAAATATTTTTGGAAATATTTCTAGATAATGCAGACATGACAATTAAATCCTAGGTTATAGAACCCACCGAAGCCATTCATTTGCAAGCTTTATGTAACATTGATTCCCTGATTGAAGACTTATTTCGAGTCATATTTTATTACTTTTATCATAACTTGAACATAATTTTTTGGCACAAATTACATTTTCTGTATTCATCACTTAATTCAAAGTGGTGGCTGACATAAAAAGGGTACACATTTGTCAACTAAATAATCAAGTTTGCAGAAAGAAATATTTAGTTATTGAAATTTGACATTAATATACATTGTATACAAATTGACATATTAAGGTGTGATCAGTGAGTAAAATATATAATGTCATTACAAATGTATAATGATATATTCACTACAAAATCTCCTACTTTTCCATTATCATCATGTTCATAATCACATGCCTATCCAGTCAATCTAACTATTTTTTTTTTTTTAGTTTTCAGTCAGTTTTTACATAACATTATATTATGCAGAAGTAAAATGTTCAACATTAAATGAATGAAATATTAAATGATAGTATTTTATATGTACATACAGTATATACATGTTTGTACATGTACAATATATATCTGTAACATGTATTTACCGCAAGATTCCGGAGAATTTTCAACCATAATGTACAAATGATGTATTACAGTAGTAGTAGTTTTTTTATATGCGATGAATGAGTATGTCTATAAATTAGTTTTATTTTCATATTTGAAATGTATTCTTATGCTTGTTATGCTGTTTATCTCAGCAGCAGATCTGTTTTATTTGGAGAGGTAATGGAGTCGGGTCAGAATGCTGAGGTTAAGACCTCTCAGATCTACAAAATGACAGCCGCTGACCCCCACACGCATCGGAGGGTCGTGTCCAAAGATGGCCACAACAAGGTGAGGATTGACAACGTGGAAGGCATGGTCAAGCTCTACCTCCACGACATCTGGACCACTGTGGTAGACATGAAGTGGCGCTACAAACTGACACTTTTCTCTTCAACCTTCGTCATGACATGGTTCATCTTCGGCGTCATCTTCTTCTTCATCGGGATGGGGAACGGGGACTTTGAGCCCGAGCGGGCGTTCAACCACACGCCCTGCGTGATGAACGTGGAGACACTGACCGGTGCCTTCCTCTTCTCCCTGGAGTCCCAGACCACCATTGGTTATGGCTTCCGCTACATCTCGGAGGAGTGCCCCTTTGCCATCTTCACCCTGGTGGCCCAGCTGGTCATCACCGGCCTGGCGGAGATCTTCGTCACCGGGGCCTTCCTGGCCAAGCTGGCCCGCCCCAAGAAAAGGGCAGAGACCATCAAGTTTAGCCACTCAGCAGTGATCTGCAGAAAGGACGGAAAGCGTTGCCTTATGGTCCGGGTGGCCAACATGAGGAAGAGCCTACTGATCCAGTGCCAGGTGACTGGTAAGCTGCTTTTCCCCCACGAGACCATGGAGGGTGAGAAGACCCTCATCAGCCAGACGGGGGTGGACTTCCGGCTGGACTCCAGCAGCGAATGCCCCTTCCTCATCCTGCCGCTAGCCTTCTACCACATCATCGATGAGGCCAGCCCGCTGTGGGGCCTCACGGCTGAGAACCTGCGCACCAGGGACTTTGAGCTGGTGGTGACCCTCAACGCCACCATGGAGTCCACAGCCGCCACCTGCCAGAGCCGCACGTCATACATCCCCCAGGAGATCATGTGGGGTTACGAGTTCCAGCCCGTGCTCTTCACCTCCCCCGGAGGGAAATACATGGCCGACTTCAACTACTTTGACAAAGTGAAGCGCTGTGCTGACCTCACCCTGTTCACCCACAACCCGGAGAAACTGAGACTAGAGGAAGAGTACAGGAAGGAACGAAGTGACTAAAAACAGACTGTGTCTAACTGTGGCACCATTTTGTCATAAGATCATAAAACAAAGTAATGATACAGCAATAATAATAATAATAATAATAATAATAATAACAGCAGTGAACAAACAGAAAATGTGTTAAATGTAATATATAACAGAAATTTGGAGGATGGTGTTTTCATATTGGTAAATACTGAAGGAAATGGTTTAGAGACAGTGTGTAGTGTTGAAGGGGTGTACTGTACATTTCCAAATGCTTATTAAGATTAAAATGTATTTGGAAATCATATGAAGTGGGGCTCCAAGTCAATTCTTGATTCAAGTCAAGTTTGATTCTTACAGCTTATCACATTATAATGCGATAATGGCAAAAATGAATATTAGCAGTATGTTTCAGGTGCAAAATAGCAAGATAACTATATAATAAAAATGGAAGGCTATTCTATTGTTGTACAAACCTCTACCCTTCTTTTGTCCCAAAGATTGTTTGTTGTGGCAACATGGACCTATGGTGCCTATCTAGACTATCAGCTAGTTTTAAATACACACACATACACAGAAATACACACGCACACACACATACACACACACGTAAACACACTCATGCAAAACACCAGGACAAAAGAGGAACGGAATGACAGAGCTCCTGTTTGTAAAAAACAAAAACAAGGTTATCACGCATTGTTAATGTGAACATTATACTTTAAAAATAGTTTATTAAAATGCCACAATAGAAAACAAAAACATAATTTACCATAGTACATGTTTTTTTTTTGTACCCTTCCCTTTGTGAACAATTTCAATATCTCAGTCCAGGCTTTGCTGCTTCCCTGGGTTTAAAGGCATCTCACTTCAGCCTCCATCAGGTAAAATAATACTGAACAGGTCCGAATGCCATGCCAATACAAGCTTATTTTATTACATACAATCAGTTTTCTTTTGATTTGTTTTATTTCTATTGTAAACAATTTTGAAGAACTTGAAAAGCCCAAGTCCACTTTTGGTGAATACTGTAGGTTCCTTTCCACTTTGGTTTGTTTTAACAACTTCCTCCACCCCTTCACCACATCCATTATGAAAAGAAATGAAGACTGGCTCTTTGGCTGGCTGAGATCAACTCGTAGTGTATAAATGCATAAGTTATATATTTATAAGATAAAAGACATATGACACTGAATTGTATACTTCATTCTAACAAACGCACAGCGTTCGCGACTCAGAAAAAAAAACTTTTTTTTATGAAATATCTTTGGAAGTATGAGGAGTTTCTCTATGATAAGGCACAGGTCAATAAAACTCCCCCATCCATCCAGATTTGAGGTCCATTATAATATTCTCATATCATCATAATTCCAGTTTTCCAAATTGCAAAGATGCACCTTTTTTCAGACCATTCCATTTTAGAATAGCAATCAAGTAAAAAGGCTTTTTCCTTTAGTTTCAGTAATGCCATATAAAGTATAATACTGATAGATATGGCAGTTTATATCCAAAGGTATAATACTTAATTTCCCATGTCTTAAAACTTAAACAGCGTCTCTCAGGGTCCATCTCTTCCATCATCAACCGTCTTCCACATAATCTCACCAACATGATTTTTCCCCCCCCTTCCCGAGTCAACGGTCTCTCAGCGCAACTTTCCTGCACTGTCCTGCACTCTCCACTGTCTAAACAAAGCATATCCTCTCCCGGTTTGTTTCACAGTTTACCTGCGTCCCCCTCCACCCCACTCCCACCTCCCCCGTTCTCCACAGAAACAGAAGTTGTTTTCGGCATCACATCTACTCTTTTAGTTTACTCCCTGTTTTCCTTTTCCCCTACGACAGATTTTGATATGTTTGCTTCATTAAATAAGGTAGTTTAATACTCTTAACATATACATAATAGGTAACTGTTCATGCAGCTATGGTTTAGTTTGTGGTGGTGTGTTCACCACCCACTGTAATAGGATTTACATCGCCCATCCCTGCTCACTCATATGCAACAGACATAATCAATTCAATACTTGTTTCCAGTTAAATACTCAATTTGTATTTAATATCAACATCTCATCTCTCTTTCTGTTTATACGTCCTCATTCCTTCTATCCATCCTCTCACACCTTTGTGCCTCCCCATACACTTCAACAACCCCCTATTCTACATAGTTCCCGACCCACTCTGTCTACATTGTTTAACTCCCGCTCGTATACATGTCAGAGTATACACCTCCCAAACAAAAGCTCCCTCCTTTTTGTTTGCCCTTTGTTTGCGGTTCGTCTTCTTCGTCCCTGCTGCTGTATCTACGATGAGAGCGAGAGTCAGCAGCCACCTAATAGTAAGTGCCCAGGTGAGAGGGCATGTGGGCGGCCGGGTGGCGGGCATTGGGGTAGATGCCCCCGGCGGGGGAGTTCCAGTAGGGGTTGGGGGCAGCGAAGAAGCTGGAGGAGGTGACGGGCAAGGCTTGCGGGTGGGGCGTGACGAAGTTCATCTTCTGCTGGTGGGCGTGGTAGGAGCTCATATAGGACAGGTCTGAGGGGTACTTGTACATGGACGACTCTGGGGGGTGGGGCTGCAGGGCCTGAGCGATGCCGTGGAAGTCGAACTTGTAGGCGTAGCGCTTGCCGTGCACCTTGGTCATGATGTTCTTGTCGTAGTAGTAGCGCAGGGCGCGGCTCAGCTTGTCGTAGTTCATGTTGGGCTTGCTCTTGCGCTCGCCCCAGCGCCTCGCCACCTCGTCCGGGTCCGTCATCTTGAACTCGCCATTGGTGCCTTCCCAGGTGATGCAGCTGGAGTTGGCGCTGTCCGACAGGAGCTCCAGCAGGAACTGCCACAGCTGGATCTGACCCGAACCTGGCAGGAGGGAGAGAGACAGAGAGAGAGTGTCAGGGAGACAGGAAGAGAGGTAGAGACATCAACGTCACCAAAAAAAAGAAAATAATTTAATAAAACATTAGCAGCTTGGCAGCGTTGCGCTTAAGACTGCAGCTCTGCTGACTAACTAACTAACACAATGTAGAGCAGGAAATGCCATCCAGTAGGTGTAACCACTTAATCTCCCCCCCAGGAAACACTCCCTCAGTTGTTACTGTAAAGCAAAAAATCTGAGCCCTGCAGTAAAGCAGTTACTCCTCTGTGTTCAATTCAGTCACAATAAGAATAAAAAACACATTAATTTGGATTTCTTTGAACAAGACTGGCAAGATATACTTTATTGAATCCTGTGGGGTAATTTGACCCATCCTAGTAATTTAGGAGCATTTAGTTATTTTATAATCCAGGTACTAACTCCAGATCTGGTCGTGGGCAATGGCAGGAGTACAGCTAACCTGTGTTTTTTTAGTATGGGAGGAAACAGGAGTACCCAGAGTAAACCCATGCGAACACAGAGGGAATGCAAAATCCACACAGGGATTCGAACCCGAACCTCCATCTTGCGAGACAACAGTGCAAACCACTATGATGTAGCTACATTGTTAATGAGTTGTGAATGAGAGAGGTGGGAGGAGAAGGGTCAGACTGGTCAAAGCTGACAGGAAGGTGACAGTAATGCTAATAACCACACATTACAACAGTAATATGCAGAAGAGCATCTCTGAACACACAACGCGTCAAACCTGTAAGTGGATAGGCTGCAGCAGCAGAAAACCTAGTCTAATAAATACCTAATAAAGTGCTCACTGGGTGCATATAATGAGGCTCAGGATAACGGCGGTCTGTATGTAACGTTACAGTACATCAGCGGGCATGTAAGTGTACAGTCACTGGACATGGATTGGGGTCTAACACTCGTGAAAGAGCTGAGCAAAGCATAGAGAGACATAGAGATGTGTGAGGGAGAGAGACAGAGCGAAAGAATGAGTGGGAGACAGAAAAATAGAGAGAGAGAGAGGGAGAGAGAGAGAGTCATATGAAGCAATGGATTACAGGCACGATCGCTCTCCCCACACACTGCCAAGAAGCTCTCATCATGTTTCTGTGACCATGTTATTTTTGAAAGATGATGAAAAGAAGGCAATCTCATCCCACACATCAGCACCTCTCTGATGGGGCAATCTCCAGTGGAGCAACTGTGCAGGTGTGAGCATTCCTGTGGCTCAGTACAGGAGATTCAATCAGCAGCCCCACCAGATCCAATCGGTCAAGTCTCCGCCGGGCAAACTGCGCCCGCTCGGAAGACGCCACCCGGCCCAGGCCTTTTCGCAGAGCAGAACAAATCTGCTGAGGCGGGCTGCTGAGTGCGCACGGAGGGGCACTATCCTCTCTGTCTCCCCCTGCCCCACTCCTCCACTCCCGCACTCCCAGCTACATTTAATACTTGGCATTTAGCAAACACTCACCCAGAGTGCATTACATTTAATATATAATCCATTTATACTGCTGCATATTTACTGAAGCAATTCCCCAGCCATTGTCAAGGGTATTTGGGGGGGGAAAAACCTACGCCCATGATGTTGCAAGCCTGTTTCTCAAATCATGATGTGACCACCCTCCCACCCTTTCCCCAATTCCACTATTGTCCCTCATGCTCTCACTCACCTGCTTTCCTACTCTTCCACTGTTCCCACTCCCTCACTCTTTACTCTTCAGCCCCTCCTTGCCCTCATTCTCTTACTCACCCCCAACTTTCCTCCATTTGCCAGTTCTTCACCCACCCACTCCACTTCTGTCCCACTCACCTGGGTTTGCCAGCCGGCTGCTTGTTGGCCCCAGGATCTGATAGGGATCTGAGGCAGAGAGCAAGAGACACCAAAAGTAGATGTTAGAGCTGTAGTTGCATAGGGCGCAATAATCTAAAAATAAAAATCATACACAACTATATTTAGTGAACCCGAGTCACCTAGTTGAGGTCTCTGTTCTTCTGTTTTGGTCACTATGGCAGGAGGTGGCTGGGAACCTGGAGAGGAAATGGACTCCAGTTACTGGGAGGGAGGGGGGGGTAATCATTTCTGCTATCTGTCAACTCAACATAAAAAGAAAACATTTGCTTCCTGTATTTTTCCATCTTATCAGGCGGTTATCTGTGCCACCTCCAAGAAGAACATAGTGTTCAAGTGCAGCACCTTGTAGTAATCTCCTAGCATAACATCCTCCAAGATGTTGCGTAAATCAACATTGCAGGGTGTGGCCAGTGGAATGGCTGAAAAATAACTTCTTATCAGGCAAGGATATGCTTGACAAGCGCGCACCACTCACCTTTTGAGGAAGACACAGCTTGTGGTGTCCACCCTGACCTTCTCGCTGCTTCATAAGCTAAGTCTGCAAGACAGTAGAAATCCCACTGTTATTATCATCAACCAGCTGCAATAACAAATCCCACCAGCAGAGGGAGGAACGGTCACAAAGTTTCACGGGAGAAGTGGGTACTTCTCTGTGGTTTGCCTCAAAGGATCACGGTAAGAGCAACAGATTTGCAAAGCATTTCATCATCAAATGGGACTCATGAAAAGAGATGCATAAACATTGACACTAGCAATGGGCAAAATACACTGCATGAAAGCATAGCACATAAATACAAAATATAAATGATAGAGTCTTTGAATTGCTTTTAAAAATGACTTCCAGCATTTCAGTGCCAGGTGATATTTTATCTATGTCAGGTAAATACAGGGAAAGTATATTTGTGTATCTTTCCAGCCAGGCTTTCAGGCACATTTCACTTCTTTACAGCGCTATTTGGGTTGAGCAGCACCCACCTGGTCGAGCCTGGACCCGGGGCGAGGAGTCAGGGTACGCTGAGCTGTTGGGGAAAATAAAACTAGCACCTCCTGGTGAAGGAAAACAATATCATTAACAGCAGAACCGAAAAAAACGTTAGCAACTTGGCAGCGTCACGCTCAAGACTGCAGTTCTGCTGACTAAACGAGCACAATGTCGAGCAGGAAATGCCATCCAGTAGGTGTAACGCCTTCATCTCCCCCCCAGGAAACACTCCCTCAGTCGTTACTGTAAAGAAAATAATTAATGTAGAGCCCTGCACTAAATCAGTTACTCCCGCGTGTTCTATTCAGGCACAATGGCAATAAAAATGCATTAATCTAGGTTTCTTTGAACAAAACTGCCAAGCTGCATCACGTTTGATATATTTTTTACACCCCGCCCCTCCCTCCACTCCAACCACAACCACCAGACAAAACATAAACTAATACATGTGTATTGACATCTAAGCATGGCTATAGACACTGTACATAGAATGAGGCACAGAGATAAATAAGTATTTATGTACTGTATATAAGCCTTTTATATACATCAGCGTGTAAGTGGACATGGCTTTGGGGACTAACGCTAGTGAGGAGGGCGAAGCAAAGCGTAGAGAGGCAGAGAGAGGTACTTACCTGTGTTTCGGGCATGCATTAACCGTGGGGAGTTTTGCAAGGCTTTGTCAACATCATCTGAGGTCAAGTGAGGAAGTGGAGCTGAGAAACAAAACATTCTTTTCTTTAGAGGGGAAACCGTACCAAACGAATCGCTCAAAAATAAGCCGATGCAGCCGATGCAGCAGGCACTCAGTGAGGCGGCCATTTCGCTGACAGACGTGAGCCATGAAGCACGGGCCCCTGAGCCACTCTGCCCTGAGATCAGACAGAGGAGCCGCGGCCAGCAGGGCGGGGCGGGGGGTGAGGTGGGCAGGGGGGGGGAGCAGGAGGAACACCGAACACAGAACGCATGGTTGCAGCGGGAGGGCATGACAGTGAGGCTCCGCACCCAGACAATGCCAAATAAGCACCAAGCAAAACAGTCACTTCTGACCACAGTCATTCATGAGCTGCATGCGTCCATAACGGGCCCCGTCCAAACCGAGTCTTGTGAAGCTTGTGTAGGCGTTAAAACAATGAAGAGACCGTTGCTAATGCTAAAGGAGAAAGGGAATGATGGAATGAGATATTTAAGAGATATTAGTCCTTCACCAGTCTGTTGCGGCTCGAATAACAGTTCAAGCCAAAGTTAGAGAGCACCTTAAAGACTCAACTGCCCTGTGTCTGCACGCACACACACAACCAACAACGTTCCTTGCCAACTCACTCATTTTCTCATTACGGACTTAAGCTAACACAAAATCTACATGGGCTTGGGCACTTGCCATGAAACTTATTTTCCTATTCGATGGTACAGTTTTTTTGGAATCAAATTGTGCATGCAGCATCATACTGTGTGTGTGCAGCTATTGCATTGCGAGGTGTGTGTTTGTGTGTGTGTGCACATGCATGTGTGTGCATGCGTGCATACTTGTGTGCGGGTATATATTTCCATGATTTTTATGCCCATATTAACTACTGTCCTGCACACTAAGTCATCTGTACACTTAAATACAGACTAAGCGGTATAGAGCTGCAGGACTTTGACAAATATTTTCTATTTAAACATGTACACATCTGGGCCTGGTGAGTTCTGTCACATGAATTTGTTCATTGTTTTTCATTTTCTGTTGTTGTTTTAATGAAAAACTCAAGGTCTTTCCATGACCATGTTTCCATCCACAAGCAGTCCTGTTGCAGGGGCTTGCTACAAGCCACATCAATTTCATTGTCAAGACCAGAGAAATGGTCATCAGTCAACAACCTCTGAACGAAGCAATGGTCACAATTTTTTTTTTCTGTCTATTTATATTTCCACTGTTTGGGGGGGAAAAAATCAGGGAATGCACTGGGGTCGCTTTACGAAAAACCTGACCTTGAATACATGCAAGTTCTCCATTCTCCATCCTCCATACAAAAAAATAATAATTAAACCCCACAGAGCTGAAGCGAAACCCCTGAGAAATGAGCACAGGCTCTGGATCCAGCTCTGTGTGAAAACACTGCAGATGAAGCTTCGCACAGCCCAGAGGAAGCTAGAGAGGAAGAGGAAGGAGCAGCTCTCCAGATATCTCTCCCCCTCTTTCTGCACCACTTTCTCTCCTCTCTCCAATCATTCTCCTGTAAATATAACCACCAATGAAACAGGGTATTTGTCTGTATAAGCCACATCATGCTAGATTTTACTACAGACTACTGGCCACAGCTCAGTTTGTTCCTGTGTAATCTGAAAAGATGAAAGAGGGCCTCCTTGAATGGGACACCTTAATTTAAGAGTCATGTGACAGTCATCCTTTTCCTGCTGCTAAACAACTCGCCGTGCTCATACAAATGCACCAAAAGTAAATCAAAGTTTTTAAAAAAAGTATACATAACAATAAATACCCACAGTATTCCAAACCAAGACTGAAAACTCCAACACTCAGCAGTTGGCTGACGGAAAGGGCCATATTTTTCCTCTATTTTCCTGAAGCAAAGGTCACAAGTGGACTGTAGGACACGGCTGTATCGTAAATTGAAGTTGGGTTGCAGGAAACACGCAGGGTTTCTGAGGGAGGTCTGGCTCACCAGTGTGTGCTATTTCACAGGCTATCAGGGCAGCAGGCTCTCAGATGTCACTGTGATCATTTGAATAATTTCAGCCAAACTAAACCCTACAGAACCAAACAGCTCAAGTTAGGTTTTGAAACAACTGGTAGCTGGTAGACCAGTTCAGACCAGCTCCCAGCTTGACATGGTTTGACCAGCTCAAGTTATGTTTTGAAACAGTACTAGCTACCAGAACTAGCTGGTTGACCAGCTCATACCCAGCTAGACCACCTTATGACCAGCTTGACCAGCACAATTTTCAAGCTGGTGAAGTTGTATTTTACAGCAGGGAAGGACAGGAAAGAAGGTTCTGAATAGAGTAGGGATAGAGGAACAGCCAAGCGGAGTGGCAACATGCAGACTTCACTCTTCTCTTAATGGATGAAAGCAGCTCAGGTGAGATCTGGTTCTATGGACAGGTGGACGTGATGGGTGGGACACAAGGTGAAGCTGCTCCTGGAGCACAGCGTGTGTGTGTGTGTGTGTGGGTGTGTGTGTGTTGGGGGGGGGGGGTACTTACTCTCTCTGAGGTAGTGGAGGTGGGAGAGTAGGATGTCGGCATTGTAGGAGGGGGTCAGCTGCTGGAAATCCTCCTTGCTCATCTTGCAGAGCTCCTTGCCATCGACGTTGTGAAACAGGGAGAGGTCCACGTCCAGGAGCATGTACTCCTTCACCGCCCACTCCAGCCACTGGCGTACGTGCTCTGACGTCCACAGCGTGGGGTCTGGGAGAAAGGGCAGTGTGGGGGGAAAAGGCTTCTCACTCTTCTTTCTTTTTTCCTCTTTCCCCTTTTTTTCCCAAATTTGGAATCAAAATTTTTGATTCTCAACATTGTTTGTCTTCCCAACCACATCCAGGCAAGAACTGAATTATGAGCCCAATCTATTTTTACTCTATAAGCCACACAGTACTACAGGAGAGGTGCATGTCTCACTGACATAAGCTGATAGCCCATGGGTTTTGGAATGAAGACAATTCAGTAGTAACCTCAACCAATAGTTTATCACGTGCCATAATTTTACTGACTCACATTTTACCAACCACCTATATTTACCATGTGAACTAGATTTGATGTTCATGGCTATTGATTCTGTAACCGATGGTTTATGTGAATTGCACCTTATCTGAACTGTGTTCTGAAACTGTTCAATGACCTTTGTTATGAACTTATTGTACATCGCTTTGGATAAAAGCGTCTGCCAAACACATGCAATGTAATGCAATGTAATGAGCACTGGCTGCCTAAAACACGCCCTACACCTGGCCTTGTTCCGCCACCAATAGAGTGGGCTTTGTTCAGGAGAAACTCATTTAGTGTAACCAGTGCAACCTCTGGCTGACCTAAATTCACTCCACCCTGACACTGTGTAAGTCCCGGCCATAGACAACTCATGTCCTTGCTGAGATTTAGACTGCCGACCAGAACCTATAGCTTGCAATGACGGCAGTTTTATGGACTGGGCCACAAGCAAATGTCATGTAATATTAGTGGTGGGAACAGTTCACAAAACCAAAGTATAAGATGCCATGCCAAACACTCAATAAAATAAGCAACCTCCATTTTGTGCATACACTCCCAGAGTGTGCGTAACACCCTGAGAGGCCCTTAGAGAAAACAAGCTAAAACATATGAAAAACATTGAGAGGTGTGTTATTTTAGTTGAATATAGCAATGCCAGGGTGTAACGTTTCTCCTTTTGTGGAGGAGTGGAGGATATTTTCAGCTCATGATTTTAAGGAGTGGCACAGAGCCAAAGTAAATGAAATTACTCGCGGTGGCACAAAACGCTGCTGGCAGTGTCAGTTCCACTGGCGCTTCTCAGTGATGAGACACAAGCAGGGCAAAGCAGACGCTGAACAGGACTTTTATTCTTTCTTTTCTATTCACTCCCTGAAGTGGTAATGGGTGTTACTTTGAATTATACCTACGTCTTTGCCCTGCAAAAGAAAAAGTGCTGTTTCATTTCTGAGGGAATATCATTAAAATGCTTAACAGGGAAAATACATATTACTGTGCAATACGCTCATTGCTATACATTTCTATAGCTACTGATTTACAAGGCAGCCAGCCTACCAGAGATATAAAAAATGGCAAAAATGGGAGTGAAGTGTCACTTCACTCATTAAACTGGAAAGAATCAGCTCCACAAATGATGGAGTATGTTAATAAGGGATATAATGGATTGATGATCAGTGGATGCTTTCTGGCTGTGCCCAGGAGATTCCCATTGGGGATTCACATGCAAATGGCTAGGAAGCCCACCTCTGTGTAGCATATGGTTATGCCTACATGCAAGGAGGCAGGTGTGCCAGAACCAAGCATCTAAAACTATGAAAGTAAACCTAATGCTACATTATATGAACAGGAATATAATTTTGTTCCTTGGTTTGGAAGAACACAATGCACGTCACTTATGACCTCCCATCAAATTCCAGGGAGCTCTATGCCTATTGTGCTTTTTTTAAATGAAAGGCAAAAACAGGATGTGCTTAACATGTCTCATCATTGTCCTTGTCAACCTTTGGCTGAAAAGGAAGTTGCGCTAAGAGACTGAAACCATTACCCAACCCCCTATCGCTGTGAAAAGTTTGCTATCTAATCCACATAATATGGTAAAACAGCGTTTGTGGAACCAATGGTTGTCACTGCCTAGTAGAAAATGAGTTTCCTACTAGGCAATGCAGCAACATTCTCACATTCTCCGTGTCTGTGGTAAATGTGTTAGTCACATTTCTAACTAAATTTGCAGTCCTCAGAAGAGAAGAACATCAATGATGTTATTAGTGGTAACACCTCCCTGATAGAGGCAGCTTGATCAGAACAAGGTGGTCAGGCCGATAGCCCCCCCCCCCCCTTCCACTAATCTACTGTAAAACAATGTGCAGCTACGCATATGAAAGATCAAGTTTAGTCATGAAAACTGAGAGAGATGCCTCTGTAAGTGTGTGCCTCTGGATAAATTCTGATAAGAATATCTTTTTCTTTTGGCAGAAGTTCATATCCTAACACCCCCACCACCAGTATACCCCCCCTCCCTCTCTGAGTTTTAAGTCTGCCATAGGAAATGGTCTAGACAGGCAGAGCATACGCACAACCAAACACTGCAGCTAGGGTGCTACTGGACAAGAATGAATGCAGGTAAAGCTATTTGATAGCTATTCAAGGTTTCCTCATAACTCTGACTCACCTTCTGATCAAAATGTACAGCTCTGCCAAATATTTACATTTTCTCTCTCTCCATTTCCAGAACATTCTTCCTCTGTCCTCCTTCCCCTCCCTTTCTCTCTCCCTTCCCTTCCCCTTCTCTCTCTTTCCATCCCAGGCATGGGGAAGCTAATCTGAAAATATAAACTAAGCTACCAATTTCATGACACTGGAAAAGGTTAAGCTAAAGCATAGTGACCAATGATACAAAGTAGTTAACTTCATGAAACAAAACACAATGGGGAATGCAATTGAGTTATTTTTTAACTGGTGTTTTTTGCTCAGACCCTTTTTAAATAACAACAAAAATGTGATTAATTCCAATTTTGATTAAGCCACGAAGTCTCCAAGCTATAACAACTGGCTAAAACCTAACCACACTCCCCAAATGATGACATTTGTCAGCTTCTAAAAAAATGTGCATTCAAAGAAAATGTGCCTTCTAAGGAAATGTACTAAATAAATTAGCCGCTACAGTAACTAATGTCATCTCACGGATGGACTGATAGAAAGCTGAGAGGTATGGCGACGGTACTGCAGACTTCATCTTCCCATCCATAACCGTTCACTAATGCTGAGGGAAAAGAGTCCAGGCAGAAAGCACTTGCTGCACACATTGAACTGGCCAGCGGGGAAAGACATGCCAAGTAAAAACAGTTACACAAGCCTATAGGCATTTTTTGCTATTTCGATTCATTTAAAAAACTGAGCTTGTTTCTGCAGTTTAACGGGTGGGATGTAGCTTTGTCCATGCTACCTCGCTACTTGGTTAAAAAAAAAAAACTTGAAAGTAGTTACCACATGCTACTGGGAAAATATAATTAAGCCAGCAGTTCCATCACATGTAATATTGGGGACGGCCTGTAGCGTAGTGGTTAGGGTAAATGACTGGGACACGCAAGGACGGTGGTTCTAACCCCGGTGTAGCCACAATAAGATCCGCACAGCCATTGGGCCCTTGAGCAAGGCCCTTAACGCTGCATTGCTCCAGGGGAGGATTGTCTCCTGCTTAGTCTAATCAACTGTATGTCGCTCTGGATAAGAGCGTCTGCCAAATGCCAATAATGTAATGTAATGTAATGTAATATTGCTACTCCCCAAACAACATCCAGCATCTCTCTCTCTCTCTACCACCTTTGCCCCCCGATGGCACCCTGTGTCCATACTGTCAGAGGTCAGTCCACGGTTTTGGTGAGGTCATTCAGCAAGTGAATGTTCTTGTACCTGCAGGCACAATGACCCTGCGCTCGTTGGTGGTCATGTTGGGGGGTGGGATGTGTTTGTCCTCCACGTAGTTGCCGTAGGTCATGGGAACACCATCGCCCCCACTGGGGCCCTTCCCTCCTTTCCCCACACTGCAATTATCTGGGGGGGTCCTGTACAAACAAGGGTCAGAGGTCATGGAGCAGGATATGTACAGATGTATGACAAAATAACAACACACTTGGAAACAGAATTAGAAAATCATCTATAATCATCAATATGCCATTTTAAAAGCTACAATTATACTGTGCTTCCATTTGTGGGCTTGATTGACAGATCTAAAGATTCACTTTAAACAAATTGTTACACATGTTTACATATGTACATACGTATAACATATTAATATGTCCATGTAACGGACAAAAAAAAAATCTTGGACAGCAGTGCAAGCCTCAATTCATATTTCTAGACAAAGTGGTCTCAGATTTGTATTTCGCTATTTGGATACACTTTAAAAAGCAAGCCTATTACTAACCCAAGGCCCTCCAGTTTATTCATTCATGTATCAAAAGCACATGGGAAAGGGGGATACGGACTGAAATAAATATGAAGGGGAAAATGAGTGCCAGAGGCCCCAGTGAATGACCTCTGTACATTTATCAAGCTGCCGTTATCACGGCTGGTGTATCCCGTGGGCGCGGGAGCCAGATGTTGCGGATTACGGTCGGAATGTCCCATCAGTGTGGATCACCTCTGCCCTGGCCCAGATATGAACAATTTGGACTCTTTATTAGAATCAAAGTCATGTGTCAACCAACTGTTCTGTCTTTCCTGGCCCAGAGGAGGGGGGGGGGACGTACGGACCGGCTCAGCATTTATGGCACACACCACCGAACGATGACAAGTAACGGCTGCTGAATGTCACATGGGGTCACTGCACTGGAGACGTGTAAATGTGACTGCCACTCAACCAGAGAAATGGTCCGATTGGCCAGTCCCAACACATACCATCCTTAATTTCTGAATCAGAAACGGTACGAGAAGGGATCAACGTATCATTATTAAAGGACTTTTTTATAGCAAAACACTGTCAGAAAATTGATTCCAAAACCAGAACCGCAAGGAATGTTTACATAAGACCTGCCCTCACAACCCTGTATCCTATATTTACCTCTCAAACTGTCACATTAAATACATTTCTTTTTCAATTTGGTGAAAACAGCCTCTCTGAGAAAGAATGGAATGTGTCCTTTGACCATTTTGCAGATACTGCAGTAGGAAAACTGGGCACATGATATTAGATAGGAGTCTGACATTAAATACAAAACCAGGAGAAACATCCGGGAGCATAAAACTTCAGTTCTGCATCCAGAACAGCTCAATAGTACAGAACACCAGTCAAGAAGTTTTATGATACAGTATTTAAGAAGAAGGATAACATTTGCAGACACCCTTTATTTGAGCCACGTCAGTTAGATTTCCAGAATTGAATTACGATTCAGTCATGGAGAGCAGAATGTTGACTCCTGTAGCCTTATGTAATAAGTGTAACTTTACATGAGAGAGAGAGATACTTTTAACCCTCAGAAATCCAATAACTGATATCTTGGGCAAAACTGTTTCCCCCTTCAAAACATTCAGCAATCCTCTGATCCTCAGTGCTGGCTACATTCAGGTCAATTACAGACAAACTCCATCTGGTTCTTGTAATGTTTCTGTATTTGTTCTGTATGTTTTCATGTTTATTCTTGTTTATGATTCATTTCCCATAGTACCTGGTTTATGTTTTCCCATTACAGTTCTCTATTGTCCTCCCCTGTTATGTCTATGTCTGAATGTTTATCAGTCTAGTCACTCCCCTGTCTGCGTGCCCCACTATTCGGGTGGTTACGGTAGTTTTTCGGGGTTCAACATTTTTTCTAAAACTTCCTGCTTTTTCTTGATAGTTAAATGTTGTAAAGCACGATTCTTACTAACTACTACTAATCTAGGTTTTGTACAGTACTAATCCGATTAATACACTTACTGTCTGTCTAACTAACTAACTAACTAACAATCACTTTTATTGGGTAGTTTAGAAATATTCACGAAACTAACTCACTAACGCTATCTCTTAGTATTTCTGCACTGTTCTATAACTCCGCCTCCCTATGCTATCCCTGATTACTCGTTTAGTTTCAGCGAAGTGTTCGCACCTGTCTCTAACTATCACTACATCTTCTAACTATGCAAATGTCTACTCCCTAATCCGGAGCCGTATGTTTTGCATGTTTTGTTTCATGCATCCAGTCCGCGTTTTCGTCTCCCTCCCGTTATTATGTTATTACCCTATTGTGTTTCCCCACCTGTTGTCCATTTGTTTAGCCCACCTTTTCCTCTGCCCCGCCTAGATTGTCACCTTCCCTTTTGTATTTAAACCTCAGTCTCAGTATGCTTCGTTGTCAGAACGTTGATCTTGATAAGTGCCGATTGTTTGTAAGCCTTGTTATAGAGATTCTTGAAAGACACCCCTTTGCCTTGACTTCGACTTTGCTTTTGCCCTGCTGTACCTTCGCCCTGTGATTTTCTGGATTTTGACCTCTCGCTTGTTTTTTCGACTATTCTTTTGCTTTTCGTTTTTGGCTGTGTTTTGGATCTCTTGGCTTGTGACTACTGACATTAAAACTACTCTTTTGGATTATCCTGTGGTCTGCGTCTGGGTTCCCTGGACCCCTGAACAGTTCTATTGCAGAATCTGTATACAAAGTGATTTATTCGATCAATAATGGCCCCCAAAACATCCTGAACCGAGTACACTCTGCCCATTTTTGTCAGTGGCATTCAGAAATACTAAAGGCTGGATACTTTTATTTACAAATATTTCTCATGGTACATTATATTGCAACATGACTTTTTCTCAGCTGGTTATTAGTGGCACAACTAAAAGTGGACACAGACCTCTACCCGTAATCATCATAACAAGCATCCCACGGAAGCATAATTCATTTTATTTAGATGTTTGAAATTAGCTTCCATTTAATCAAAATAGGTTATTATCCTAACATAATTATCATGAGAGAGAGGCAGAGAAATTATGCTGTAAATCATTTGATATGAATTTATACACAATTCAATGATGGGACCTTATCTGAATAATATGAAGAAGAAAGATGACCATTGAAGCCCATTGAACATTCAAGTAAATGGCTCTATGTACTGTATATTATACTATTTGTATTAGCACTAAACATAATCAGAATTTAGAAAAGTACAATAATAATGATACAGGTCAAATACTTTCCAAAAAAGAAAACATGGCAGTCATGGACAGGCAGCTATATTGTCTGAACATTTATAGTAAATCTGAAACCACTTACATTTAGGCAAGAATAAGTATTACAGGTCAAGGTTACAAACAAATGTTTTATTTTTGCAACTGTTGGTCACTGAGGGCAGTAGTGAACACAGTGGCATTATGGAACATGTCATTAAACAGCTTGTAAAATTTCTCCTTTTAGGCATATTCAGTATATAGTCTAACACTAAACTAGTCTATAGATACAAATGGTTCATTAGCAGTGACAAGGAAGAGGGTAGAAGTTCAATAGTGTATGATGAGACTGTGGGTGGGATTGGCAGATGGGTCTAATTTTAAACAATAATATAATGAGTGATTGATGTACATCACTTTAACCACTTTCTACTAAAACAAAAGTATTCACACCACATCACAACACTACTAATGACTGCACTCACAGCTTATGTAATCAATTTCTGCTTGGTTGTGTTTTTCAGTTGGGGCAGACCCCCTAATGTGTACTGCATGCTTCATAAATATATCTGACACATATCTGTAAGTATATTCATAATGCCAAAAGTGACACACAAGTAATTAATCTGTGAAAATAATTAATGAATTTGAAATATAGTATTTATTTTTGCTGGCCAAAGCACAACTGGTTCTGATCAGAAAATTTTCACTTTATAATTTTTTTGTCATTCCTCCCAGAGTGAATCACCATAGCCATACCACAAAACAGTGAGCGAAACATTGCACATGGCAGAATATTCAGTGTCAATTCAACTCTAAGAGTGCACTTGAGTTCACACAGGTTAGAAGGTACTCTGTCAGGTTTGACTCTTCTCTATAGGTGGTCATGTGACCTCCCTGCCCTCAGATTAACTGCCGTATCAGAAATAGGAAAGCGCTCAACAGAATAAAAACGTTGCGCAAACTGAGCTAATTCTTCTTTTTTTTTGGCAGCCACACAGGTCAGTGGGGAGTCCTGCCACTGCAGGCTGCCTCTGAAAGCCAGATAAACCAGTAGAGAGGAGGCCCTGGCAGGAGCAGCCTAAATTGGCACACGTGGTCACACACACACGCACACACACAAACACACACGTGCGCACACACACACACATACCTGTGCGCACACACACAAACACAGACACACACACACACACATGCGCACACACACACACACACACACACACACAAACACACATGTGTGCACACACATACACAAACACACACACATGCATTCACACACACACATGTACGCGCACATACACAAACACACACACATGTGCGCACACATAGACAGTGTTTGTGTATGTGTGATAAGCATGATAAGCATGCACACGCACACACACACCCATTAACAGCGGCCTCCTCAACCTGCAATGCAAAAGCTGCTTTGTTCATTGTTCTCCAGTTTACTTTGCTGATGAATCTGCCACAAAAAGGAGGCAACTCCCAAAAAGGGAATTTGTGAACTCCCTGTGCACGGTCCTTTGCACGGGGACTGTAGTGGGACACTGATTACATCATGCCCAGCCAGGGCCTGGCTTCAGCACCTCTCTCATTAGCCTCTCACTTCCACGCACAGCCTCAGCTCATTAACACAAACATCCATGCATACAACAGGCACTCACATTTCATACCCACAAATTAGACATTTATTAAAATCTTCAATTCAGCTCTAATAGGCTGCCTAGCAAGTATAACAATGCTCTACAGTATGTATGATTGGAGCCTCATTTAGTCCTCCTCCTTGACTTCAGGCTATTTCAAACTCCATAAACGCCAGCGACTTCCAAAGTAGAAAGTAGAAGCAAAATGCCTTCTACTTTCCTGAGGCAGTTGAGTTGACCGTGAGCGGAAATATTCTTCATTCCGTGCGACAGCCTGCTGTCCTGATCTCCCGTCACATTTGGCAGCGAAAACAGCGTCTCCTTCAGGCATCGCGCCAGCGAAGACACGTCTGCGCGTTGGAAGATGCCATAAAACCGCTCTGTAAATCTTAACTTGCGCTCTGACTCCACGCTAATTGGAACAATCTTTCCTGCATCCCACCACCAGATGAGCGAGCATTACAGCGGCGTCTGTTGCCCGGCACGTTCCAGTGGGGGATGGGGGGACGGGACTGGGGTTTTGGTGGATTGTGACACGTTATAAATATTTTGACAGTGGCAGTCCTTCTGTTTGAGGGGGCCAGCTGCTTTCAGTTTGGACTCCCATTGCAGATTTCACTTCTTGTTTGGGGTTCAGGCAGCATTGTATGAGCTCTCCCCTCTCCCCATCTCCTCTACTGAAAGACAGTTTGAGCTCCCAGTGTGCTTGGCTGGCCAACAGGCCACCGACTGTTCCAGAAGGGCAATACCCTCATGATTAATAGGCAACTTCAGCTGTAAACAGCAGTTCTCTTAACTGACAGCACCACGTTAGATTTCTTTTCCTGTGGCTCTTAAAATATTTATGTTTCGAGTGTAGGTTTCAGGCACAACAGTAGGCCTGCTTCACCCCCTGGCTACAGAAGCAAAATGGGACAACAAAGAGGGAGTTAGGGGTCACAGTCATCTGTCTGTCAGTCTGTCAGTGCATGCTGTACACCAGGGACCCCAAACTCCAGTAATGTTTGTGGTTTCGTTTCTATCTGCAATCCATCTAGGCCTTGGAAACTGGGTGTGTGGGCTCTTCAGCTGATCAGCAACATAAATTAAGCACTTAAGTGGTGAAAAGTAAAAAAAAAAACAGTTGTCAGTATAGCCAGCTATGATCTGAGTTTGAAATTCCTGCATTACTCTCTATAGATGGCCCTGTCAACAGTCCTGTTTTACGCACCCCAACATTGTGCACTATCAATAACCGCATACAATGGTGTTCACCTACTCATTCCACTCTAGCCAGCACCCAGCAAGCCTGGAGCCCAAACCGGCAGAGAGCCAGCTGTGCCCCTCAGTGAGTGAGACGGGGTGAACCCACCTGGAGCCGTTGACCTGGCCAGCGTTGCACTCCATCTTGATGGTGACGCGGGCGGGCGGCTGGGGCAGCCAGTCCTGCTGGTGGACCCGCGGGCTCATCTTGGCCGCCTGCCCGTACTCGCTGGCAGACGCCGCCGTCATCTCCGTCTTGGGATGGAGCGGCGTTCCGTAGGCGCACTCGTAAAGCGACTGGTCTTCACTCACCACCGACAACGCTTCCTGCACAAAATGGAGGACAACACTTCCTTTCATTTTCTGCCACACAGTATCCCCATTATGCCTTTTACATACGCCACAATTCTGCGCCATTAAACTCAGCTTTTCTACACAAAGTCAGCATCATTGGTTTTCCCACTGCAGGGATTTCCTCAAATTGCCTTCAGTGAATATGCAATCTGTAACTTAAACACCCAAATCCAGGATTATTGCTACAGTGCCAGTGTGTGAAACTGGAGAGCCGATTCTAGCATGTAAAATAGCTCCATCCATCTGTTACAGGATCTTATTTCCTGTCAGTGCCCTGTTGCCAGGGTGCCTGACAGCCTAACTCAGAAGTGTTTGGAAACGAGTAAGTGCATTCACTCATAAGAGAACCAAAGACCCACCTAATTATTGGATTACTGTGTCCAGTACCAGACCTCTGGGACAATATGCTTCACTGTTACACAACTCAGCTGGCAGGCAGCTAAAAGGCATTATGGGTAAGCAAACTGTAAACACCAGGCCTGGCGCGCGTAGAGGAAGCCTGTATAATTTTAAAACCAAATCTTTTGTGTAAACTTCACTCCAGAGGATAAAACCACAACTGACCATTTTAAAATGATTTTCATCAATCATATTAAGGAACAGTGACATACTTTTTCATTATGCTTTTTTGCCCCTTCAGTCTGTACTTACTTCACAAAACAGATCTAACAAGAGTTTAAACAGGACATGATCCTCATAGAAATACCTTTGGTCAGAGTTGGCCACTGTGTTTAGTGGCACAGCATTGCAGAGTGCTTGGAGTTGGCCAGAAAAGAGAATCAGAAGATGTGGTCCTCCTCTATAGCTTGGTAGAGTAGGACCACATTGCAAACCACAGTCGTGCAGATATCGCAGTTTCTGGATTTTGGATATCCTCTTCTAACCACCTTAATCGAGTAATTTCTAACCAATGTGTGTATACAGTACATCATCCATAAGGTGCATCTTTTCCTATGTCTGAAATATCCAAATCACCCCAAAAAACTCCAGAAATAACAAAAATGTCAGACATTTAAAATACTTTAAAATGTGTTGCGTGATTTCCAATGTTTCCCTGTAATTTCCCTGTAGTTCCTTTATTTTGAGGCTTTCTCAGAGTAACGTGCAACCTATGGCAAAAACATGGAAAATAGGGGATTAATGGAAAGCTAGAACACTATAGGCATGGTGTTCCTGCATATAGAGCTGTAGCTACAGTGACCTCCTCATGTGTCCAATTCAAACACATTTCCCCAGATATCATTTTGCTCAGTGCTAATTCCTCAGGTCTTAGGTAGCATTTTCTTGCAATTTAATAACTTTCCCTGCGTCAAAAATGTTGACATATCAGAGGATACGATAAGCAAAGTAACATTAACCACATCACCGCCCAGACAAATAACAATTAATCCAGGAAAACTACCATATTCTTTTAGCAGCTTCCATTTTCGCCAAATCGAAAGTTTAAGCCGTAGTCGAAGTGTTGAAGGCATTTTCTGAAAAGGGAGAGCTTGATCCCTTCCTATGAGGGGCCCTAGCCAATCCCTCTCCGCCTCTCTCTCTGTGCAGGAAAACTCAATATGGCGCAGGCAGCTGCCTGCTCCAGCCCTTCCTGATGACAGGTCAAGAGGCTGGACTGGGATCAGTTGGAGGAAAGGGAAGCTTTGTCGGAAACCAGATTAATCTAGTGGCCACTGTTCCTCCCTGATATGTCAGCTGCAAAACGCATTATTGAACCGTGGGGCAATTAACCTTCACCTGGAAGAACTGCAGAAGGACTGCATGCATAAGCTAGGTAGTGTGTCATTGGACAACGGCTCAAGTTATGTTTTGTTCCTCCGCCCAAAAAAAAACCATGAACCACACCCACTTCAGGCATGTCCTGTAAGAACATGAAAGGACTCCAAGAATGCTGAATGAAAGGGGCTCTCAGCCTACCTCAGACCACCAGTGGTCTGAAGTTCATCTAACGCCGTGTACAGCCTGGTCTAGAATATTCCAATGGTCTCTGCTTCTATGTCAAGGAAGGCCTCTTTACCTTTGATCCTACAGAAGAGGATTTGAAACGAGGATTGGAACAATAACCGTATGTCACCAAACGTCCACAGGAGTGGTTTGTTTATGTCTTCATTGTTCATTGTGTAGGATCTCTACAGAAAGCCCTATTGTGATTTTGATAATTACTCCCAAACTACGCACGTAAAAGTATTCGGAAGAATCTTTTTTGGATGATTTCCGATTCAGAGAAGGACATCAACGCAACATATGATAGTAAATTCCATCTCACTTCAAACATTGCTACGATCAGTAAAGGCACGCTTTAGCGAGTGCCGTACATTTCAGAACTTTCCACTTCGGGACATTATTTGCATCAAAGGCGAACTGGAGATTGTTCTAGCGGCCTCAGCCAAAGAAAGCAAACACAGATTTAGGAGGGGAAAAAATGTGGTGACCAATTTTCCTTTTTAACACCCCTACCCTGTCTGGGTGATGGACGAGCGTGAGCGGGCTGTGCATGCAGAGGTGCGCAGTCAGGGAGGTCTTTCTGCTGCTCCGTTCTGCCGCAAGCTCCTCCCAATCCGCTTTTCATCCAAACCCGTTTCTCCCCGAATCACTGTACACCTCACAGATTCCCAGAGCTCTACCTCCTGCCTGCCCCCGCTCTGGCTGCCTTTCATTAACCCCCTTTAACCACCCCAGAGGCTCCCTCATCCATCGCATGTTATCTCCAGTGTCACACAAAAACCTTGCGTGTCCAAAAATATTCTTAACAAAAGCAAAAAAAAAAAAAAAAACTTATTTTCCCATTTACCAACATAGTATTATGGTTTAGTCATGTGGGTTTCTGTACCAGTTTTCTTAGTTCTTAAGTTATGTCGTGTTGACTGTAAGTCGAGCTGGATGAGCTTTCAATCGAGTATGTGTCAAAAAGTCAAATGGCAAAATATGGACATATGGGTTTTTTTCATGAGGGACAAGATACTTTCAGTCAGCTGCAATTTATATACAGATGTTTTCTGATGAGGTATTTTGCAGTACTTAAAGATAGAAATTAAGTGGCGCTTTTGGGTCTCAAACAAGCAACCTTTTGGTTAGCCAGTTCCTTAATCACTACTCTGCGCTGCAACCCTCCTTGTAATACAGTACATATGCAATTTACCAGCTTCTGAGAGAGCAAATCTGCACAGCTGCTCTCTTAGCAATGCACTGTTGCCACTCTGTAGGACATACATAAGCTTCTCTGCGCTAATGATGCAATTCTGCCAAGCTAAATGGCCAATGAAGCTGCAATTATCATAATGAATCCTTATGTGCCGAACAACTGCATCACAGAGACCTCCTGAGGATGTGAAGAACGTCAGTACTGCCAGTTCCTTTCTGTTAAAAAGGGGCACTTAAAACCTCAAGCAGGGCAATGCTGTACCATGCAGCTGTTTGTTCAATTCATAGTACAGTAAACTGTAACATAGTTCACCGCGTGAATGATCGGACCACTATTTTCTATAAATCCTTATCCACAGATGAATGTGGCTACAGCATGAAGCCTTAATTTCCCCCCACATTCTACCTCTTTCACTTTGTTATATTTCAGTCTATTTATTTACTAAGCACTTTATAGAGACTGTTTAGGTGACCCTACAGCTCTACCCTAGTCACTGCTCGGAAGGACCACCAGGCATTCAGTCATACAGATTTGCAGGGAAGGCACCCTCTTCTCGGTGTGGCGGGTAGCAGACAGGAAACGCCTTCTTAAAGCATTTCCTGCATTGAAAGTTCCCGACAGAGCTGATATCAGTGGGCAGGGAAATACTCCTCTGTGGGAGTTTTGATTCGAGCTGCTTCTGAAGGCCTTAAAATGCTTCACCCCCTTCTCTAATGGAGGAGAACAGGGGAAGAGGAGCACATCCTGTTACATGGAGCACAGAAAGGAACCCCTAGCAACTTAAAACGTGAAAACAGGCAACTCAGCCCATTTAGGTGCTAAGTCAGGCTTTAATTAAAACACAAGGGCCCTCTCATGATCATTCGCCCGCTCTATCAGTGGACTTGAAAGCACACAGTGCAGGCCTCACTTGGTTCTCCTTTCCTGCTGGGTCAAATTTCATTTTATTCTACACCTGACAACATTTTATTCTATCGCTGACAACAAAATTTTATACTGCCCTTTCACTCTCTCTCGCTGTCACTTTCATCTTTGGGTCATTGTGATTCCACAGAGCAAAACCCTATTTTCATGCTATACGAACCATTTAAGAATTTCTGGGTTTCCTTAAAGGACCCCACAAGTTTAGTCAGGATGAATAGACTTTGTGGTCCTTTGAGATATTCACTCAAATTTTCCCAACAGATATTTGGGAAAAAATATTTTCTTGTAGATAAATACTGTGCTTCTAAATCATGTACATGAGAAACAATGAGTCACATGAGAATTGCTTTCCTCCAATTGAAATCATTTACTGTAAAATTAATTTGACAAATTCCGATTGTGAGTTCACCTTGTAACGAGAACAAATTAGACTGTTTTGCAGCCCAGAGGTGTTGAAGGATTGAAAAGAGTTGTTGATGGAGAATGGCAACCTGTTAGAGAAGCACAGTGTTTAACAGGGTCTGAAAGGGGGCAGTCGGGAGACGGGGGACAGAGAAATAATAATCCTGCAATATGATCATTTTATCCCTGACTCTGGTTACAACAATGCTCTGCACTGCGCAGCCCTGGAGTGTGTGTAGAAGGTCAGCAACCCAACAGCAGGGTGGATCCTTCCCTGGACTTCACTGAAAAATGTAGCATAGCTAAGGCCTGTGACGTCCTGGACACTTATTACCACAATGCTCTTGAAATCTGGGCTTCATAGTTGTGGGTGGTCCGAGAAGGTACTGTAGGGGGGGCCTTGGCTGAGACTTGCTTTGCAATGACTATATATACATTTGGAAAAATATTTTCAAATATAAAACCTTTTTTTCAAAAACAAAAATATAACCCTTTTTAATTTATGATGGGGTTCCCTGGATGCATTTGAGCCTGGGTGGTGGTCCCTGGATCAGAAAAGGTTCCCCTGGTCTAGTAGTACATTTTCACAGTGAGTACAGATTGACAAGAGAACACTGGTAGTCTTGTTCACAGTCTCATTACTGTTAAAGGGCTGTGTCGAGAATTGGCAATGAATAAAAGAATAATTGGGCTTTCAGATATTTGAATCAATTCGTTTTTTTGTTTTTTTTTCATACTAAGAAAAAACAATGTGTCAATTTGCATTAGAGTTGTGATTGTGTCCCCTATTTCCTGTCTCATTGGCATGACAACAACATATCGAGTACAAGCCTTACAGCTTGCATTGATAAGATACTTAACATCCATAACATAATATGCAGGACACATCTTCTTGTCATCCTATCAAAATAGTCTACTTATATGCATGCTTGTCCACTTTGCTTTCAAGGATTTACATAGGACTTTTCAGTATACTGTTAAGGCCTGTTACTTGAGAATGTCAAAAGAAATTACATTAAACACTGGACCAATATACTAGACCAGACTCAACTTACTCTACAGCAGGGTGTCTTTTCATAAGCATCAGAAATACTTTGCATCTTTTCGTCTTGTCTGAAGTTGCCAGGAAAGGTAATGCCTAACCCTTGCAATTCTCTCCGTTACTGTAGCAGTTTTAAAAGTTTGACTGAGAATTATGCAAACATGGTGTAGAAATTCTACCATAGTAGATTCTGTAAGATTTACATTCTACATAAAATCTGAACTCTTCTGAAATCACTTTCAACCAGTAGATGAGCTTCCTCAATAATTTATGCTCGTTAATTGAGCTTGATAATTTGATTGCTGGTTTTATGTTGGATTCTTAACATTCATTCTTTAAAGAGTAAAACTTTATTCTCAAAGATGACTGTTCATTGGCATCTCTTCAGTAAATACTAAGAAACAAAAAAAGGGAAAGAGTAAGTTTAACTTGCCTATACTCTGCAGGGTTTACAAACAGAGATCTGAGTTGTTTCTCCCTGGAAGCACAAGTCAACCATGGCCATAGTCCAAAAAAAATGAATTGCACAAAAAAGAAACGAGCTCCTTTTTCAAAATATTTGTATCAAAGCCACTGAATTCTCCATTGTGGTGTTTACAACTGAAGCCAGTGAGACAGATGATTATGTAATTATGGCTGCCATGGCAGGTTGCTGCCTTTTGTTTTATTGTTTGCGCGGTGTTTAAGCTCTCGTAAACATCTTTGTTCTGCGGAAGACGGGCACATGGAACTCAGCAAAGGTCAAACCGCAGGCTGGCAGACTTTTGCCCATCAACAAGTGGGCTTCAGTAACACAAACCACCACAATTCATTCAAAAGATCCAACTTAGACTCACTTCATACCAAACATCATATACAGTATGTTCTGGTGCTTGCTCTATTACATGAGAGCTGACAATTTTTAGTAAGGAATTTTCAGTAGGGAAGCAATAAATAATGTGTGTTTAACAGAAAATTTTCCGAAACATTACTTTATCTTCCAATAAAATCTACAATTTCTATAGCCTTAAATTTTAAAATATTGTATTATCCTAATTATACAGAATAATTTATAAATAACAAATCCAAAAAATTTTCCATTTTGTCCACATTATACTGTATAATAGCTACAAATTCATCAGCTCACAATGGCCACATTAATTCTGAGAAAAATGACAAATCCTTAAAACATGAAATTATGGAAGGTTGTGTATGCATAATCCTTATGATACGCATACTCAGTGTCCTCGGTACAATGGATGAATTCCAACAAGGATATTCAGTAGATCTATTTTGTTCCCTAGGATTCTCCTGCTCCTCAATATCTCCTCAACATCTGAATGAGGTACCATTTTCACGATCCTCTGAAGAACTCTAGACTGTTGTAGTAGGAAAAAGGAAATTTACAAGGCAACGAAAAAGGAAATCTTGTCGCACTGTTCTGGCAAAAGGGTGTTACCCGTTTCCCAGTGAAACTGTTCTCCATAGAACTCCACGAAAGCTCCCCAGAACAATGACGAACAAATTCAACAAAAAGATATTTACAAAGTAGCCAGGGTCTCAGGCCCCTTACCTTTATGGTGCTTGCCATTCTCGATCAGGACTATCGATCGAGTCCCGTTGTAAATACAGTCAACTTATTTTCTCTTTTTTTCTGGAGCTCAAACAGGCAAAGGTTCTATCAGCGTTGTTTGGAGCGGATGAGATTGTGCTAACTTTGGGAAGTGAAGTCAGCCAATGGCAGGAAGAGGTTTCTATTGGTTCTGGCCACTGCAACTCGAAGAAACAGGATATTTGGGAGCGGGGAGATAAGGAGGGCTAAAAACAATGTTGTTATTCTGGATGATGTGTGTGATGTGAAGGTTTTTCTGCGCTTTTCGGGATGGGGGGTCAGAGGTGGGAGAGAACTGGGCGAGGGGGTTACTTCAGCTGTGCAGTCTCTGGTGAGGCAGGTGTGATGAGAAATGCTCTACATGTGACACTATGGCTGGTGGCAGGATGCAGATGTCTGATAGTCGTCCAAATTTGACACGGTTCCCCAACCAGCCCCGATCGTTCCCCACCCAAGGCTGTTGAGTTGGGCATGTGCGCACCTTCACTTTTAATGCCACACTCAGAGAGCATGGTGTTTCATTTGTACCTTGCCCAACAGAATTCACACGATTTAGCTTTCAAAATATTCTCTATTCTCTATTGAGCACTTGGCTACTTTTACCAGCAAGTGATACTTTACAGAAAATATTTATGCTGCACTTCCTTCTTTTTTCTTCTGGTATTACATATGAATTACACATGTTATTAATAAATTGTTTCATGCAATTATTAAGTACTTACTAAGGCTTAAACAAAGTCTCTCTTTCCCTGAGCCAGTAATAATAAGGTCTGTAAAAGCAAATAGCCTCATTAGTGTAGTCTGGCACAGTGCACAGTGCAATAGTGATGCAATGTATGGACAACAAAACATCATATCATGGATGGTGGTATTCGTTTTGTGTTGAATTTACTGAATCAATCTGGACATTCCTATTGTTCTCTGGAGTGTTCAGAAGGATCTAAGCAATATGAGAGCAGGATCTCAACTGTCCTGTCAAACAATGAAAGCAAGCAGGTAAAGTTGAAAAATCAGGACAGCAATGGACAGATCAGCACCCCCTTTCCAAGTTCCACAAAGCAAACAAGGGTGTTTAAAGTACAAAATTAACAGCATAATTCAATGTATTGAGATTGATGATCCTCCAAGATTATAACTAGTGTGTGAGCATCCGTGTGTATATACTGTACGTACAATATATGCGTACTGTTGTGTGTCCAGCAAAGTGTGTATAGTCAGTCTAACATTAACTTTCATTTCAGATGAATGAAGCAGTCATCATTATACTTACTCATTTTATGTCTTACTATGAAAGACAATTAAACACTATTTCTGCTGTTAAGTAAATAATCACACAGTAATAGTGACTTGGACGTGCCTGATAAAATATGGAATGTACAATGTTTCATAAATTGTACTGAGATTTGTGGTTCAGTCTGTTGCTCAAGATATAAGCCCCACTGTGTTCCCTGCATTGCAAAAGAGCAGTTACTAAGACGGGAAGTTGCTGTAACTAGTACATGTTCTAATAATGTTCTGATAAATTAAAGATTGTGCTGCTGTTAAACAACACAACAGGATGTTGTGTTGCACAGGGTGGCTGGAGCCCACTGCAGTATATTTCACCAGACACCTGCTAAGAATATTCCACAGTATTTTTGTCCTAGCTCTATGATATAAGCTAAAGTAAAGTAAAACTGTAATGTGAGTAAAACTGGCAAGATGCGTGGCACAGTCTACAGGGCAGCCCACTCTGAAGCCACACATGAGACTCTCTACATGCTGTGTTATGCCAGCCATGGTAACTTCTGAGCTGTGATCCCTTCTCTATCTGTTACCCTCTCTGCTTTCCCCTGCCTGCATAAAGCAAAAAATACAAAAGGAGGGAGGCATGTCCCCTCTCCTTTAAAAACAAAAAAGTAAACGATGACACTTCAAGTAAGCGTTACTCAAAAATTTAATTGCCCAGTACATATTTTGCAAGATCTTGCTATCCTTCAGTTATTTGCAACAGCTGTCTTTCAACAGATTATTACAAGAACAAAACAGTCAATTTATTGAAGGGGAAGTGATGTACACTCAGTGAGCACTTTATTAGGTATTTATTAGACTTATTAAGTCTTCTGCTGCTGTATCCACTGAGAAGTTTAACGTGTTGTGTGTTCAGAGATGCTCTTCTCCATACCACTGTTGTAATGTGTGGTTATTTGCATTACTGTCACCTTCCTGTCTGCTTTGACCAGTCTGGACCTTCTCCTCTCTCATTACCTACGCGTTTCTGCCCACAGAACTGCTGCTCACTGGAAGTTTTTTGCACCAATATCTGCAAACTCTAGAGACTGTTGTGCTTGAAAATCCCAGAAGATTAGCCGTTTCTGAGATACTCAAACCACAATGTCTGGCACTAACAATAATTCCACGGTCAAAGTCCCCATTCTGATATTTGGTGTGAAAAACACCTGAAACTTTTGACCACATCTGTATGCTTTTATGCATTTAGTTGCTGCTACTAATTAAATATTTGCATGAACAAGCTGGTGTACAGGTCTACCTAATAAAGTGATAGAATCCTAGGGGTGCTGGATGGCTCATCCTATTAATACACAGTTCTAGTGTATGGTATCAAATCCGGACTGTGCCAGCCAGCATTGATGACACATAATTATGTGTCACATAATTAGCGCTAGGGTGACACATAATTGGTGCTAGCTTCACCCAGGGATGGGAGGGTTTTAGTCAGGCGGGATTACAGCGTCTCATTACGCAGCAGTGTCCTTTACTGGTCAGTCGCTGGTCAGTCGTTCTCTCCTGTTCACTCTCAGTCTCTCTCTCTCTGGCCTTCAGCAGGAAGTCTGTAGGAAGTGACCCTGTCCCCCTGGCTGTGTGACACAGCAGCGTGACACCGTGTGACCTCCAGTGGGCTGGGAGTGGAAACGTCCTCTCCATAGGGGGCTGGGAAGCTGCGATGGCCCCCCTCACAGGAATGCACATTTCTGTGTCCGCGCCTGAATACAGCATCTAACTGCCCAACTAGCCAGGTCCTCCCCTGCCCCCAGTCCTCAACCCAACACTCTCACTACATTCCTTACATTATATATGTACATGTGTAGCACTTCTCTTAAAGCTCAAAGTGACTTTATTCAGTGATGAGGGGGAAGCTCATCTCAATCACCAGGATGATTCACGGCAGCCATTTTGCACCCAGCAGCTCACCCCAGAGGAGAGGTTTGAGATTTTTTTGCCAAATAAACTGGGAGGTGTTTCGGTGGCAGGCTGTGAAAGCCAGATTGGGAATTGGGAATCCCCCAGTGCGATAAGTGTCATGGGATCTTTAATAACCACAGTGAGTCAGGACCCGTAGATCCAAGCAGTGCTCCACTCCTGTCTGAAGATGCATGTCTTGACTGCGAATAACAGCCAGCGAAGGAAAGAAATGCATGGTGCAATGGAAAGAAATTGTTAAAAAAAAGCACAGGGAACACAAGGGAACATCCTGAAAAAGTCATCTTTTTCCTCTCGGTTGCATTATGATTTGCTGTCCTTATTGACACAGACTATAATTCACACTGTGGACTGATCACCTGCCCACACGCATTAATGTGCTGCCAGCAACAGCACCATCTACTGGCAGTACAGCGAAGAGAGCAGAAATTTCTGCTGTGCATCATTCACTGTTTTAGATTTACAGCAAGGATCATTCACATGTGCGTGACGGCAGATGACTTAATGCCTTTCTTGTCGGACAGCGCAAAGACCCAGCACCTTTCAGTGATTTGACTGAAAAGAAGAGTGTGAAATTCATATAGTATGTATTTTGTGGTGTGATGAGTACAGAGGAAACCATATAAATACCAAAGAGTCAAAGTGAATGACCATTTTCAGGATTTAAATCTTTTCTCCTTTTTCAGCTTTTCTCAGCCATTTCAATAACAAGCCCACAAGGTAAAAACTACATTTCTCACAAGGGAGAAAACTCACCGGGGAGGTTTGGATGAAATCCATTTCCTAGCTGACAACCAGTTCTACAACAGTGTGACTCTTGACTCTATTATGGGATATGTTCTGACAGTAAGCGTTGGTGACAGAAGAGGTACATGCTGAAGTGTTTACACTCAGGTATGATACCAGCAGAACCAAACCCAGACAACCTCCGGATGAGACTAAAATTTAACTTGGGGAAAGAAGATCCATATCAAGTTTCTAATGTTTAGACCACAATCATGAAATACGACACATACTGGATTAGTCAAGAAATTGGAGACATTTTTCATAAAAATACGAGTGTAAATAGGGTTGAAGGACGGTTCCGAACAAATGGCTGTTTGAAAGCTTGTGCTGCATTGATTACAATTAGAACCAAACAAGTAAGTTACTTACAGACTCACTGCAAATGAATATTCCAATATGTACCTGTTTCAGGGCTGTTGGCACTTTCAATAAAAACAAAATGTCAAGCACCTGATACACTGCTGGTTATAGTTGGGGGGGTTTTCTATTTCTGTTATTACATTTCTGGCCCTCAGTGGCAAAGCATTGTGCTGAAGCCTCTTAGTCAGTAAGTGAATCAGTCAGTTGGCCAGTTTCAGAGACAGTCAAGGCTACCCCTTCCAGTTGCTGCAAAATAAAGTTCTCAGATGGGTCCATTTCAGGAGCTCAGTTAAGTCCTTAAAAAACTATAGAAATGTACACCAGACAGTGGAATTGAATGAAAACATATAATTTGTTGAAGGATCATCTTTCACATTGCTGGAACACGGCACATAGCTTTCTTATAGTCTTCACAAGGGGAAAACACCACTAATTTTGGACGCATTGTACTGTCCATGACAGGAAATATTCATAGAAACTGCGTTCCTGTGGGTTCTCACTACCTGCAGGCATATTTGACTCAAATTTATTTTGTTTTAAAAAACACTTCCTGGACCAAATAATTTTATGCAGTAAAAACACATTGTGAGACTATTTCATTCTGTAGACAAAGAGTCCATTATTTATGATTGCCCTTTAGCATGCAATCAAATGTATGGTCCAAATGTCTGTACAATTAAAATGAGTTTGTCATTCAGGGTGAAATCTCAACCAGCTGGGCAAGGTTTCACATTAATATAGTTAAATCAATACAAATTTTACAACATACATTTTAAATCATGTTAAAACAACATCTTATACACTGCATAACAATTTGATTCGACTCATGTTGTTTAAATTCCCAAAATGCTTTTAGCTAAAAAGCAAGCAACAATTTGCCAATACAATATGTAAAGATGGCTTCTTATCTTGTAATAGCCATGAATTTGTCACTTGTGTTTATATACAGATGTAAAATGTCTCCTGCGATGTGTATATGTCTCTTCACAGAAGCATTGTTTTTCTATGGCATGCTATGGGTAACAAAAAAAATGTACAATTCAATTCTTTACTTTTTTTACTCAATTACTTCCTCTTTTTTGAGGGCAGATCTGTTTTCCCCACACTACGTTTGTTGTTAGAATCCTGGCTGAATTTAGTTAATCAAACTTGCTGCTTTTCCAATTACTATTTGAGAGTTCAGTGATTGTCCTATTAGCCTTGCAGAGCCAGCCAGATGGTTTCAGGCTAAACTATTTAATTAGCATTAAATATTTGCCTCCCTTGTGGGACTGAGTGAGTAATACAGTGGACTGTCTGAAGTTATACCTGTTGGCATTTCTATCCAATATAAAACCTGGTGAATTTGAATTAATTGAATGAATTAAGTATAATGATCAGGAATGTTTCTGTCTGAAAGACTCTTAAAAACGCACGCACACACACACACACACACACACACACACACACACATACAGTACTGTATATACACATATACATGCATACACACACACACATACACACAGTACTGTATACACACACATACACACACACAGAAACGCATTCACACATGCACACACACACACACATACAATACTGTATACACACACAGAAACACATGCGCACACACACAAATACAGTACTGTATACACACGCACACACACACATATTATTTTATTAGAAATCTATTAAATTATTTGAAAACTGTTCCTGACTAACTCCCTGTTGATTTGTGAGTGGAAGCAGCTACCTTTTTCTCTGACGGTGGTCTGGCTGTGTGTATCCTGCAGAGTGCTGGGTGGTAATGCGAGAAAACCGTCATCCCACTGAATGCAGTCTGCCTGCCCTCCAGCCCTCATTATCCCCCATTCACCAGGATAAAACAAACTCACTGGTCAATCTCCAACACCTAGCTCTTCACCACAGAAAAGATACAAAAAAAGATAACCTTTTTAAGGTAGCTCTTGAAAAAGCTCATCTTATAGATGGGCGAAGACCAATGCTCTCAAAGATGACCGCGTTTAACAGGATCAGGTAGGAGAGAAGCTATGAACTGTGGGAACTGATGTTAACTGCTAAGGTTACCCGAGAGATGATTTACTTTCTTAGTGCTGGAGTCTAGAGGAGGCAAACCATCCTTCAAATATGCCAGCTATGTTCAAACCAGGGGGACTGGTATAAGTCCTTTTTCCTTCTTTTTCAACCCGAAGCAGTGAAAAGAGACATTTAAGGATCACTTACATCTAAACACTGCCTCGCAGTATTCTGCAATATTAAGCTTAATTTAGCTGCCACATTCCACAGCCTCGTGTATTATTACATTCATAAAGGAGGGAGAAAACGGCATATGATTTGAATTAATCACCATGGCCAGACGGTTATATTAAAGATAACATTTTTTTTTCTTAAGTCATAATGGCCCTCTGTTGCTTGATAAAACAGCCAGCCCAAAGCCCCATAGCTTCAGGCATTCCCCTGCATCCCCCAGTGCTCATGTGGTTCCCATTTTAGGGCCCTGCACTCTGCAATATCACTGAAACAAATCGGCAAAGTGACAGGGCTCTCTGTACGGACTGGATGACGGGGGAGGGGAGTGTTGCTCCACCAGACTCTGAGGTGTGAGTGTGGTGGAGGGTTGTTATCTGGAGAACGATGTGGTCTCCGGGACTGGAGCACACATCCCTCTGTGCGTAATTACACCCACGTGCTGCATATCCACCAAATAAAAGAGGGCAACAGCCAGTACTGACTCCCATCATTATGGGCTTCTGTGGTCCAACCATTTCAACAGTGTCTTCCAAACGCAGGGCAGTGTCAATGCAAACTGGTGGAGACTGAAGATCTTTTCACTTCTTAATAGGGGTCGTCTTGGCCTGTACTGGTGTACTCATGCTGGATTCGTGGTGGACTCTTTGAGGCGATGACTCACCCAATTGAAATCATTTTAAATAAATTTGACATTTTTTGCCATTTTAAATAAATGAGTCCAATGAGAAGTAGGTATGGAAATCTAAGAACAGAAACACTCCAAAATGCTCAGCATTAAATCAACTTCATGACATTTGATGAGCCCCGATTTGATTTACATGTAGAAATGTCTAGACTATTGGACACATAAATAAAGTTTATGTGTGTCCAATACGGACCATGTGTACTCTTATCAGAATTCATTTTACATAGAACATTTCTGTAAACACACACATATCAATGGAAGTATACAAGCAAAAACACCTGAACTTTCCAACCATCTGTACTTTCTCCTCCAGTAAGCGGGAGCACTGCACTCCAGTAAGCGGGAGCGCACATGTGACAGTGAAACAGGAAGTGGCTAAATTCAGGGCAGCACACAGGGCGCAGGGCCATCGGACGGCACGTTGCACACACCGTGCAGGACACGCTGTTCTCCTGGTCCGGCCACAGCTGACCAAAGACCCCCCCCCCCCTTAACACTGCCCCGTCCCATCGGCCCCGTGTTTCATCAGGCCAGATGCTGGCATGCGGGCCCTGTGAGTCACAACGTGCGGCTGGAGGGGGCGCAGCTGGCCACACAGGAAATCACCGCCAGAAAGAACGCCATGGGCCAGGAGCGCGAGAAGGGCACCATTCTTACACTGTCACGGCAACACGGCTTCACTCACTCAGCCCACAGCGAAACAACACGAGGAATTCACCTTCACTGCTGTCAAGAAAGGAAAGGTAAGACTATGCCTTTCGGGGACTCATACAAACATACATCATGCCTTCTTAGTCGCTTTGGTTAGACGACATAATTACATTCGTAACCGCTTGTTAAAATTCATGAGGACATACTGTCAAGCACAGTCATTTAGGCCTGGGCATCATTTTGATGTCCAAACAGAAGGTCACAAAGCATATGGCGTGCTTCAACAATAAAGTGGGCTCTGAGACTGCTTGCGAATTGCAATTAGTAGTAATGAGTAATAAGTTGTGACTGTTTATGAATGATTATGCATGATGTTCGCCATTTCATTATTTTCAATGAATATTCATCCCTAAGTGCTACCATGCGACATTTAAAGTACATGGCTAACAAAGAGGCTACTTCAGGCTACTTCAGGCTACGACATTTTGAAATGAGCTAAGTTTCACTGTTCTATTGGCCTTCAACATGCAACTAATTACACATAAAAGGCCAAACTAAAACCAAACACCCACACTGACACTCCGTAAACGTATTGGGAATTAATCACTGTTTTCTCTGCATCAACATTGACCTACATGTCTTATCCTCCAGATCTGATAAGAAAAACATTTTATGGTGGACAAAATTTAGACAAAAAGCATAGCCTTGCTTCTTTTTTCATCTACACTAAGCTAAACACTAGAAATGACCAGGCTCAACACTGAAAAAACAATAACACAAGAAAATTGTTTTTTTCTTTCCAGAAAAGCTAAGAGGCAGTTCTTTCTTCACTGCACGTGGGCGTTTATGACCAATTTCAAATGAGTGGAATTTCACAGCCTAGAAGATGCCTCATATAGTCGCCCCCCCCCCCACAAAAGAAAATCACTTTGGCAAGGACTGAGTGTGCTCTTGAGTACAACCTGCTCTGGGTCCAGAAGTGGCTTAACTTTGGTCTAACACTGTGCCAGGAACTGAGCACTTAATGTTTTCAGCTGAGCAATACTTAGCTAGACAGTGCAGACAGTGTGTAGTGCCGCTTGGATAACTTGGTGGGAGAGCATCACTCATCGCGACAGTGGAAACAAACAGTAAAGCTCTGGTCTTTGGCTTCTTCTGAGCCTGTACAGATGCTCTCTCTGTCCCACAGAGCTGGATTTATTAGCACATTGCACACAGAAACAAAATAAAATGCCTCACACAATAAATTAATTTGAAAATTCAATTGCGGAGGTATAAAATCTCTACAGCTGTGATGGCTATTAGAGTGACAAAACGCTCTAATTGACAAAACGGTGGCAAATTCAACATCTTTAAAAGCATCACATAAGAAAATAACTTTCACCCATAGTGCAAATACGCACGGCGAACATAAATCCCTGAAGTATAACTGTCAAGAGGGTGGCATTCCCTCAGAGCTGAGATGAACAGTTCAGCTTTGAGTGGCTTTTTAAGGCAGCACTGGAAACAAGACTCCCCAAATCAAACGGACAGGCGAGACCGTGACCTCGACACACAGAAGGTGCGAATTGAGCTGCGACCCCCAATCTCAAAACCTCCAGAGACAGACAGAGAGAGAGAGACAGACAGACAGAGAGGGAGGTGTCGACGCAGACAGAGGCAGCGGAAGGAGGCGAGCGGGCGCTAAGCGGAGGCACGAGGCATTACCTGGGTGCGCTGCGGAGACCTGACTTCTCTCCGGCTGCAGCCGAGCGGAGCTCAACATCTGGCCTGCCCTGCCCGCCGCGCGGCTCTGCACACGCCAGCCCGTGTGTCAGAGGCTCTGTCACTTCTTGGCAGTGGCACAGCCGAGTCTGCTGGGTAACAAATGACTGAAATATCTGACCAGATTTTCTCCACATGCCGGAGCTAGGGCTGGAAACCGGAGTGAACGTGACCAGACCGCAAGTTTGCCCCAGAACAGAAAAAAAAAAAAACACGAAACCATATGACGAAAAAGAACCGAGAGAAGAAAACAAGAACAGAGAATGAGGGGAGAAAAGAGAGACAGAGAAGATTACAGCCTGATCCCAGCGCAAATAAAATTCCTGAATGCTAGATTTTTTGGATCGGGAGGCAAGGGGGGCGCCTGGCCTGCTCAACAGCAGGACTTGAGCACGCAAGGCCATGGATAACTCCGTACACCGCGCCCACTGCCCGTGGATCAGACTTTCATTTATTCAGGATCTCCTCATAGGGACCGGCCTGTGTTATTGAATGGCAGCTGTGGCCAGACTGCGGTCTGAAAGCATTCTGTAGCCCACCCCACCCACCGCAGTTCTGCTCTTACACAAGCCCTTACGCACTGAGGAGCTGACCGAAACCAAGGTGACAGGGACTTCTCGCACCCGAGGCAGTTAAAGGTCACAGAGGTCGTCATGGCCCTGGGGAAGGGTGCTGATTTGGAAGTCAGACTGGGGACCATACACCTCCTTGCCACCCACTAATAGCGTCACACTGTTTACACTGTAACACATTCAGAGCGCTCTGGCACTGTAACCCTAAAACATGGAATTATTTGAACATTCAATGTTCAAAAACAATTATGGAACTGAAACTGTATTCACATTAGAAAAGCGGAAAGGGGGAAACATTCAGCCATGAAAGTTGTAACAATTAACGAATACTCACACACGTGAATGTCACAGTGTGACACACTGTGTGTCATCCTTAATAAAGCTCTTATTTTAAACTGACTTTCGGTCTCCCTAAAATATTATAGAAATATAAATCAGGACTAGAGATAATGCCCTGATAATACATGCTTCTTATGTGACTGAATGGATACTGTAATTCTTTTCATTTATGGTCCATACTGGGCATAGTAAATGCATAAAAATATAATATTTAATTGGTTACTACTTTATAATATTTATTTTTGGTTGAGGTGAACTATTTTAGGCCAATAAGAAACAGAATACCAACGGCTGCTCAAGCCTGGCTGATAAAACATGCCACATTTTACATTTACAGCTTCCCCCTTGCAGACCTTTTCCTCTGAAACATCAGAGCTGGCCACATGGCACCATAAAGACATTACAGAAAATATAAAAAAGGCATACCATAAAAAAGGAGCAAAATAAGGGTGGGTGAAAAGGTTTTGACAAAATTCTTCAACATGAAATTTACATTTACAATGTCAACACAGCCAAAACAGCTCTGCAAATTCCCGTGCTGCTGACAAAATAACTCAATCTTGAATTTGAAGCAGAAATGTCGTTTGTTAAAGCAGAAGTATTTCCTGTGGTCACAAGCTATTCTTTGCACATTCCAAAGGCCCACTGAACAAATGCTGGAAGCATTAATCATGGTGACACCATCAGTAAGTGCTATCACCATCTCCTTCAAACTGACCAAAGCAGAGGATGCAGGAAGCCCTTCCTCTGGCTGCAGCCTGCCTGCTTTTAAGGATGAACTTAAATCAGCATCCCCGCCATGCCGCCTGCTCTCTGGGGCACTGCTGCTGCACCTCGTGCACAGAAATAGCTCTCAGAAGCCGAGCACTTTAAAGAAGACAGACCATAGGTGTCGTACCTGCCAAGAAGCCCTTACCAACAATGTATGGAAGTCCTTCAAGTTCTTCAAGCATCCTTCCGACAATAGTTGAATCAGACAGCCATTTCAAAACTATTTAGCAACATGGTGAAACCAAAGTGTGCTGAAATAAAAGCTGAGAACCACATGTAGATTTTGTGATTACAAATCAGAAATTGTTCAGTGCAGAAATAAATCAAAACAAAATCTTAGTTTAATCTATGTCTTAGTCCCATACGTATGAGCTGACAGTGTATATGGCTGAAGAAGAGAGAAGACAAAAACAAGCACACATGGATATAGATAGATACAGAGCCGTATGTGTATGCTGAGTTCCACCTATATCATACATACTATCTTCATCAAATCACGTTTTTTGGCACAGGATGCAGTTCCACAAAATAGGGTGAATTAATGGCATTCATAGCTAAGAAAAGAGTCCAGCTGCCAATGACCACAGAGGTACAGTCGGATTAACACCCAGACCGACACTGTCAAACACATAGCCAAGGCAGATGTAACAAAAATGCAAGTCCACTCACTTTGATCTGGGGTAGTGGAGCATAGATAAAGAAAACAGCCAAGCCCCAGAAGAGCTCAGTCTGCCCCCTTCTCCACTCAGTACACCCCCACTGGCCATACCCTTGCACGCAATTTCAGACCCTGCTCACTGGAATGTCTTTTCCTCTTCTCTTGCAGAACTAGACTAAGTTCTGGCCCTCATTTGATGCTTACAGACAGCTTCTATAAATAAGACATATCTCCAGAGGATGGAGTCAAAGTCAGACTCCGGCAAACTCCTCACTGTCACAACTGTCAACTTCTGACTCTCAGACTTGGTCAGAATGCTGAGAAATAGTTGAGAAACTGTCCCACTTTACAGGTAGTGCCTCTGGCCAGTATGATTGCCAAAGCCAAAAGACCCTCAACAGGGAGCCATTGATAGTTTTTTCCAGCATTTTAAAGCAAAATAAAGCTTCTCTGATGGGTGCTCTCACGTGTTATAGGGATTTCAGCACTTAAAACTACAAAACCAAAAGCGATTAAAGCTTTCATGTCTACTTTCATTACACTTGTAATTCCCTACATATCATTTGCGCAGATTCTGTCAACTTCTCATATGCAAGCACACAAACGCATGCACGCACGCACGCACGCACACACACACACACATGCAGGCACAATACAAGTGAATATACTTCTTTAGCACAACATACACCCTATGCCGTCATTACCAATGTGCTCAATGCTGATTGCACTGCATGGATCACTGCAGAACCATGCCTGCAGGCTCCACCAACAGCAGTCAATCAACACATAACCTCCACATTTACCCGTGGCATACCAAATACATGGCCAATCATACAAACACCCACATCCCACCCTCCAACCCTCCATGTGTCAATGAGCATAGTCCATGCATACTCACTTTTGAGGGGCCTGCAGGATCTGCGCCAGTCTGAATCATGTCCCTCAGCTGACATGGGAGACCTCAGCAGCAAGGGGCGTCCCTCTTGTGCCTACCTGCGAGAAAAGCGCACGCGTCAAGAGCATCGAGATCACAGGAACAAAGCCATGGTTACAGTCAGTCCTCTAATGGGGAAATACACACGTGTGCATCTGGCTGTCCATGCAGTACAATGCCATGTGTCTGTAGTGTGTCACAACAATGATGCTGGAAGACCTACGCAGGTTCCAGCATTCTTCAGGGGGAGGGGCGAGGAGGAGCGCAGAGACGCGCTACCCTGTCCCCCACACACACCCATTACTTTGGAAAGTGGGCTTCGACAGCAAGCCCTCCACTTAGCGAGAGGGGCCATTTCACTCCTCCGCAAATAAACAGGCGGAGCGGTCACGCCTGATCTTTGCCCGTGAATGTCGGCCCGGCGAGCCGTAATTCCGTAATGACATCTGCCACCAAGGTTAACCAGCCGGGCCCTGAGATAAGCACGTCTCCCATACTGCCCTTCCTACACTCCACATCTGGGACTCATCATGACGCAGACAGTGGCACCGTGGCAAATGGTAGCTGAGCGTAATTACTTACATAAGCATGTTAATGATAGTCCTAACACAGGACGGGCTGACACCTTGTTTATTATTTATACTTCGTTAAACAACGGGGCACTCTTCACAGGTCAGCACTCTATGACCTCCTATCACAGAGAGGAGAGTTAGAAACATACTCAAACAGAAACACTAAACTCAAAAACAGAAAAATAATAAAAACTTTAAAACAATGGGCCCTGAGCGCCACCTTCCACTAATCATGCACAAATGATGTTTAAAAACAGTGGAAACTACCCGAAACTTTGCCTGTTTGTTTATTGTTTGTGTGCAGACACACTCATATTTCTAGTGGGATGGCAGTACACCACGTAGTATAGGTAGGTGTTCCTCTGTGCAGACCAGGTGATGTCATGCGGTGATGTCATGGACACTTGGCTGGCAGCGTAGGCCTCCCACTCCCTGTGGCCACCACTGCCAGTGCTGCCCTCAGGAGAGCCCAGAGTCTTCCACAGCACACAGGGAGCACTGTTCCCTGTACACACCGAGCACCACGCGGAGAGACAGGGAAACGTGCCATCAAACACTGCTTAACACATGCTGCTCTGCACACTGAGGAACACACCACCGCTCACTGCTTAACATGCCTAGCGCTGACCATCGCAATGAAACACACCGCCACACTTAACTCAGCAAACCCTAAGCAGCAGACTGGAAATATGCCGGCACCAACTGCTTAGCGCACTGAGAAAACTGAGATACACACAGCCATACTTTGCTTAATACAGCAAACACTGAGCAACGGACTGGGAAGTACACTGGCACCAACTGCTTAGCACACTCGGAAAACTGAGAAACACACAGCCGTACTTTGCTTAACACAGCAAACACTGAGCGACAAAGCGACAGATTGAGAAACACACCGCCACACACTGCTTAACACAGCAAACACTGAGTAACAGACTGAGAAATATGCTGGCACCAACTGCTTAACACAGGCTCAGCAACACACTGAAGTACATTATGCCTCAACACTAAGAAACACGCTGAGACACAACACCACACACTGCTTAACGCACCAAACCCAGAGCAACACGCTTTGACACACATCTCTGAAACTGAACATTCCACTCTATGACAATCGGGCGAGTCTAGTGTTGTTTTTACTCGATGTCTTTGAAACGCCCTCCCCCCAATCTCTCCACCCGTCGACAGTCCACATATTTAACTTTCCACTACGCCTGGCTTGCAGCCCCCTTTACAGGCACACGGAGAACCCTTCCTTTCACACTGAGAAAACCCCCTCAAAACTCCCCCACTCCACAGTTCCCCTCTCCAAGGACTGCACCCCCATGTAGGCCCCACACTGTTGGGCCATGAGTGGGAAGGTGTAGACTGACTGACAGCCTCAATGCACATGCTGCAGCTCAGTGAAGTGGCGTGTAATTTCAGCCAAGGGGTTATAATTATCCAGTACTTTTCTTTCTCTTTTTTCAACCAAAATAAAACTTTCCTAAGAAAAATAGGCCCTGGTGAAAAAGTAGTGGGGTGACATCACAGGAGAATACTGCTGAGGGGAGGTGATGGTTTCTAAAAACACTACAATTGAGTCACTCTGTAAAAGGTTACTTGAGATTTGAGTTTTAAGAAAACATACGCAATGACACATCCTTTAGTGCCCTGTTGGACGGGAAAGGCAGCTAAAAGAAAATGGTAAACACATTCATTGACAAGGCAGTAATGTTTCAGGTCTTTCCACTTCTCTTAAAGTGTGTAACATATTTAAGACCAACAAGAGAGCTTAAACCAAAACTTCAAACTGAAACCATTCCAGCCACTGACCAACCATACTATCTGCTCCTTTACTTATGTGGTTCCAACACCATCCTTTCCGATAACATGGTTGTCAGCTTAATCAGGGTCTTGAAAACACATATTTACGGTTGCATAAATGTGAAAACAACATGGATAATCACATTTCCTTTGTCAGCAGGGATATTGAAAATTATCAAATTCACAAATGCTTGCTAATAAATATACTATGGCCCACACACTGAGGGATAAAATGAAATTTCGACATCCATTATAAATCATGTCTTCAGAAAATATGCAGCTGGATTAATTATGCCCCATGTGGGGCAAAAAGCAAATTATCACTTTTATCTATGGCTAATTAAGAAGTATTTGCCTTAAACAAGAAATACCTACAAGCACTCCCAGTCACCAATGTTGTAGATATAGTTTATAAAATCAGGCTGTTTCCTACAATACCTTGTGGATTCAATGAAAACAATTTTTGTAGAGCAGTGCATACTAGGCTTGCCAAAGAAACGGGGTTCAACTCTCAAGACGTTAAGCGGGTGGTCTTATCGGCCTGCTTTAATAGTCCTTAAAGAATTACAGTACTTAGCATATTTTCAGCAAATTAGGCACATGTGGCTGTGGAAGTTGGCTAACACACACTCTGCATATTGTTACCAGCAATGCTAACGTGCCATGCCTTATTCCTTCACTTGAACAACTGCAATGAATATAATAAGTTTTGGACATGCTAAAACCTTGGTCTTTGGACCAAGAAATTGAGAAGAAAAACATAGAAAGATCAAGGGACTAGCCTAGAATTCATACTTATTTCAGGAAACTTTATTGGTTTTGTTATTTGTAACATAAATATTTTACTTTAATCTCAAGTTAAGATCAATGTGTTTGGTTGTTTTTCTGTATTTTTTAAATACTTTGTATTCAGAGTGAATTTTTATAATTGCACTGAAGGAGGTGTAAGTTCGATCCCAGGGTACAATAGTCTGCTCTGTTGCCCTGAGAACAATGCAAGCCCAGTGCTGAATGCAGTAATAGTTCAAAAAGTCCAGGTTACAGACTTAAAGATGAGATCATTTTCATTTTCATTTTCTCAACAAAAAACAAAAAAAAACTCTAAAACTGTATGGGAAATCTTTCCCATTTTTTTGCTTTTTTTGCAACTTTTGGGCCTCTGTGTCATAAATTATTTTATATTTCCATTCAAGTCCCGTTCATTTAAAACCATTATTTTATATTAAAAAAAAGAGTACATACATAGCGTGTTTCTGTGAATATGCATCTAGCATCTAAACCAAACTTTATTAAACATGAACAACCTCAGATCCTTCTGCTGTGCAGAAACAGAGCCTTGTCTGACTCCTTTCAAGTGGATTGTAGTCAAAATGCACAACATTCAAAACCAGCTCATGCCTGTGGTTTTGATGGCTTCTGAGATTTATTCCACATATAGGTTAAAAACCAGTTACTGCAAGTTGGGGTTTTTTATACTTTATTTTCTCAGACATAGGAAGGCAATAGTGATGCTAATCCAGGCCTCTTGTAGTTGCTGTTTTAGTAAATATGATTAGCATGAAGTCTGAGAATTCTCTCATGTGGAACAACAAACCTAGTAACCACTAGAGCCTGGCCCGGAGTAGGAATAATTATAAATATTAGTTTCATGTAAAGTCCAGTATATGTAAACTATAAACATCTAGTGAGCAGCAGTTCTGCGGGCAAAAACGCCTTGTTAATGAGAGAGGTCAGTGGAGAAGGGCCAGCCTGGTCAAAGTTGACAGGAAGGTGACAGTAACACAAATAACCACACATTATAACATTGGTATTCAGAAGAACATCTCTGAACACACAACGTGTCAAACCTCTTAAGTGAATAAGCCACAGCAGCAGAACACAAATAAGTCTAAAAACTGCAATAAATACCTAATAAAGTGCTCAGTGAGTGTACATGTATTATTAGGAGGCCTTCTGAAACATACAGTAAATGTCGTAGCTACTCTCTTCCACCCATTGCATTTTAGCCCACACTTAAGTGTGCTTATCCAACCATCTCAACCTGGTGAAAATATACCCACATTAAATATATTCTTACTCAAATGCTTCCCTTGCATGTTCTTGTTGCATCTTGGAACGAAAAGAACTTGGTTGGCTTTGGCCTGCTGAGGGACGGATCTTTGGCACTCTGCACTTTCGTTAAACCTCTATTAGCTCCCGTTGATTGGTGGGCCCGAGTGCACACGTTGGGTTTTCAGCGGCCGAGCTGAAGCACGTCAGGAGAACACGGACTGGAAACCAAAGATGGCCCATAAAACGATTCCATATGAGGGACCCCTGCAAAGCCCAGAAGTGATTACTTTCAGGTGGGATCTGATCTAAACTCCAGAGCCCCTCCATTTTAAACAAGTACATGACTCGCTTCTGACTGGGTTTGGGGCGACACAACATTTCTCTGTCTTTTTCACCCGCTTTCCCACTCGCTCCCTCTCTGTCTTTAATCTAATTTCATTCAGGTTTTTTCCTGCACACACATTTGTGCAATGCTTGTCGGTTTCTTAGCATTGTCAAGATAAAATTTCTGTGAAAGCCAAACAAATACAGTGATTCAATTAGACTACATTACCTAATCTCAGAAGATGCACAGCAAGAAATCACTGCAGGTGTCACCATGTGAAGCCGTCACTTTTCCAGAATCAAACCATTTCTCATTTCTGAGAGGTAATGTACGAATTATGGGCCCACACAGGTAGGTACTGTGAGTGCTTGGGGAAGCAGGTGTGTACACAGTGTCCTATGATGTGTACCTAAACAAAAGTCCATCTCTCAGTGTCATTGATTTTACACATGATAATACACCTTTAACAGGTTGGCCCATAAAGCCCATCCTTTCACTGTGACTCGTCACACGTCACGACCATCATAAAGCCTACGGCCCTTACAACGGCTCAGACCCCTGCTCATGGTATGGTAGCAATCAGCCGAGACGCTGCAGGAAATCTAAAATTAGTTTTTACTACCTATAATGGAAGATTTACAGGATGGTTTAATTTGCAGTCTCGGGACTGAGAAGCTGCAGCTCGAAGAACAAAAACAAAGTTTCCCGCCCAGGCTTTCTCAGCCTGTGCAGTCTGGTAACGCAGAGCTAGCAGTCCCCTCTTGGGCCACGCGCACGTATGCTCACACATACACACACACACACACTCACTCACACACACACACACTCACTCTCACACACACGGTTTGAATTAGACAGCCAGGCCTTCACTCTCAGCAGGCCAAGCACAAGGTTTACCACCTCATTCCTTCCCACTTGTTCAGCCATTCCTGGCCTTTGTGGCTGCCTCCAGCACCATTCCTCTGGTTTATCTGATAGCTGTTAGTATTCTAATGTGTCAGAATGCATTCACCATAACTGCCATGACAAAATTACCTTAAACTGGGAATTCATTCATTCAGTTAACCCGGAGAACAGAGTTAGGATATGTTCACAGGTGAATAATTAAAAATGTATGTTAAAATTCTAAATAATCTACAATAGCATGAAGATCAAGCAACTAAGATTGTAAAGCATGTATTAGGAGGGTAACAGTTACATTTACATTACGGACATTTAGCAGATGTTATCCAGAGCGACTTGCACAGCATTTTTTGTTGGTTTTTTACATAGTGGCTATTTATTCAGCTGGATACATCCTGAATCAATGCAGGTCAATTAAGTACCATGCTCAAGGGTACAACAGAAGTGTCAAACCAGTCCGAACTCTGAGGCTAACTTCGGGTCAAATAACCTGAGCAAACAAATTAATATGATGTTTACATATTGGGAAATGAATTTGTTCAATCAATATGTTTTAGATAAGATTACATTACATTAGAATATAGTTCACTTCACAGGTAATCTCATGAAAGTAAATCCAGTTGTTTACCTAATGTTGTTGTAAAACATTTGAAAATTAATGCTGCAGAATGTGTTTAGCCAGACTTAAGTGAGATGTTCAGCGTTAATTCAACTCTAACAGAATACACATGAGTCAATTAGGGACCATATGTACTATGTAAGATTGATTTAACACTGAACATTCTACTCTGCACAAAATATCCTCTTAATGTACAGTAGTTGATACGATCATTCAGAAATAATTTTTAAAAGATTTTCTATCACCTCTATCCATTACCCCATCCATTACCCCCACCAGAGCTCTACTTGTTCCAGGCAGACCTGCCTCCTTTCCTCATCAGATGCCCTCTGCAGGCACTGGGGGCAGCAGGTAACCAGAGTGGAGAGAAATCTGAACCTTTGATTGATCGATTTAGATTGCATCTGAGATGCTTTGTGTTCAGACCAGCACCCCAAGGAACAGTGGCCTTATTAATATGGCCATATCACATCTCAGAACTCCAATCACACCTAGATAATGAGCCTCTGCTCCCTGCACTAAGCATTTAAACACCCAAGGCCTAAAGTCACTCTCTGTTAAAGCAGCCTTGGGCAAAAACCCTGATGTTTCCCATAGGGCAGCTGGTTTAAGGGTTTGCCCATGACAGTGGCCCACCTTCTGAAATCATACTGTTTTCAGTAGCAAAGTTATCAGAAATATAGCATTTTGATGCATAATTTTATTGTAGGTCTGTTTTTTTCATTGTTGACACGGTCTATTTTATATTATATACTCCACAGTATTAAAAGACACAGTTTGGACAGTTATGCCATCAGAACGACATAAAAACACTTCTCTAAACAGTTTAGTAATCATACAATTGATTCAACCAATCAATTTATGAAAAGGAAATTGTGTTTGCAGTAAAGAGTCTATCAAACTTATGGGCAAATGATGATTGACTCCAGGCGTCAGTGTAATCTGTTGAGGCAAAAAGAAATGCATACAAACTGAAGCAGTATTCAGTACAGATTCACACTTAACTGGAAAACATATTTTACTGAAAAACCCAGAGTTTACTGAGCAATGGTTAAGCCAAATTCTAATTGGAAAGAGGTGACGTGAAAAAGAAGTGTTGGCAAAACTTGACAGATGGAAAATACATTTTGATAAGCCTGCAATACAGAGCAGATGCAGAAGTGTCATCTTGATCTCAACAACATATTTTCTGAGGTGATCAGATTCAAAATGGAAAATCATGAAGTTCTATCCAGAAGAAGCAAATGCGTATTCAGCATTTAACCTCCCATTAAACATGACACTACATGGTCACACAAACAGCCTTTTAGCCTGTAAACCCTATTTTACCTCTTTTTAGGCAGTACAGTTTATGATAGACTTCTGTGCAGAACAATTATGGGTTTGCAATGTATGGTATGCCATTGATGCTTAAAGACCAAGCAGGATTATTTTCAAGGAGTTTTACCATTTGAAGTTTGTAGGAGAATATGATATAGGCTTAATGTGTCAAATACAGTAACCTGTTTAGAGCTAAATAACCTTTGATTTACTCCGACAGAGTACTTGAAACCCCTATGAGACTCTTTGTAAAAATTGAATTAACACTGAACATGCCATGTGCCTGTACCACAAAAATATCAACAATTTCATTTCAAGAGTGCAGCGATTCAGGTATCATATGATATTATGTAAAAAAAAAAAAACTTTGATCATATAACCTTGATCTAATCAGTGTTATACACATAGCCAATTGTCATGTTCACAGAAAGTTCTGTAATAGTTCTGTTCAAAGCTAGCCATAGATCAAGTTGCTTACAGCATAATTTAGATGTTTGCAGAAACTTTACAAAATTCAAATCAGCCACTGTGTCCTTCTCTCTGTGTTCATAACCTTAGGTTGTCATACACATCGAGATTATGTTCAGTATAATATCCAAGTGAAATGCAAAGCTGGTATGTAAACAATCAATACTGTTCATTTTAAAATCTATACAGCAGTATATAAACAGCAATACATTACCCTTTTTTAATAAAAACAGAAGTACTAAGTCTAATTTAGATCTGTTAAAGTTTACATTTAAATTAATAGCTGTGAATTAAATTCCATTTTATTTACTTGTCCAGTTATTACTCCGAAATACATCAACTATTTGTAAATGAAAGAAGATTTCTTATTTTATTGGTCAAGGTGGACATGTGGCAGGTTGAATAAAACTAGTTTCATGTTATTTTCACGGGGAGAAAAACACTCAAATGCATTATTCATTCATTGGTCTGATTGGTGAAAATTCTGATTGGTCAGAATTTTAATCAAGATTCTCCTACAGCAGAGGAAAACCAAAAGGTATGAAGATATCAAGGTAATAAAGAATACTAACAGGAGATGATAGTACAGCTCCTTACGATTTCACCATTACTGCATCCTCACAATAAAAATATTTTTTTATTTTATTATTATTTATTTATTTATTTATTTATTTATTTTATTTTTTACAAATGCAGTACAGTTCCAAGAGCATCAATACCAGAAGGATAAATAGTAATATGGCTAATGAGACTGAAATTCAAATCAAGGTTGCTGGAGTAATCTCTTTTCAACTTCTTGACCTTCACCTATAAAGTTTACATAAGTCATAATTATTGCATTACTACTACTACTATTAGGCTACAACTGCCGCTGCTGTTGCTGCTGCTGCTGCTGCTGCTGCCATTACTACTATATTAATGTTCTTCTTATGGTCGTATTTTATTTTTTTAAATGAACCATAAAAAGCAAAATATATTTTATGAGCTAGATAAAAGTGTTCGTCCGTTAAAAAAAAACATTCACAACACAACAATATTCATGGTTTGACACAAAGAAAATCGTCTTTATGTCCACAGGTAAAGGCGCGGCTTCATCTGACTTCTAACTGGTTTTCGTCTGACACATTTATGCGAAACACTGTGTATTAATGCACAATACACGCAGGCTTAATGTGTGGGCAAAATCATGTCACAGTCACAAACGCTATACAATTTATGAACTCCATCCATAAGAATACTGACGAAGGAAAACTACAATGCACCCACATAGCGTCTCGTGTCCATCAAACAGAGGTTGAATGATAGCTGCCAATGGCTGCAATTATCTTAAAGGAGCATCTTCGCGGTACCAAATGGTCTTGTCTCTTTAGCATCATTAATCGGCACAAGTCAACCGCTTTCTAAATCGTTTCAAAACCAATTCTTTCAGAATTCACTAGCCAAGTTTTCACGCTGAATTAGACACTGCATTTCTTAAAAAAGAAAAAAAGAAGAAAAGTTGTAAAATATCGATTTTACTCACGTTTGGTTTTCGGGCGAGCTGAGACCAACTTTTGCTGTGATGTGTGTCAAGGAAAGTCAAAAGTGCTGAGCCGGGAGAAAGATACTTTGTTATAACTATAGATCAACGTAGTGACCAGACTACATCTACTATATAAGTTTAGTGTATATTAAGTCTTACAAAACAGGGCACTGTACGCGCACAGAGAGAGAGAGAGAGAGAGAGAGAGAGAGAGAGAGAGAGAGAGAGAGAGAGAGAGAGAGAGAGAGAGAGAGAGAGAGAGAGAGAGAGAGAGAGAGAGAGAGAGAGAGAGAGAGAGAGAGAGAGAGAGAGAGAGAGAGAGAGAGAGAGAGACATTACAAGCTGGCAGAAATAGACTTCGAAAGAGAGATGAGGCTTGCTACAATGTAATTCATTTAACTTCTGTGGAGCGGAGTTTTTTTTTTCCAAGCGTCATTCCAGATATGACCTAACCAAGCGACCCAAAACACTAAACCCATCTAATACTGATAATAAATGCGTTCAGTTTTTCACTACTGTGACTGTTATGGTGGTGTGATGTTTAGATGTAATTAAATAGCAAATAACTTTCACATGTATTGCATAGGCCTACTTTCAAAAATCTGTAATTACTAATGAATAATTTAGAACTGATCGGTCATTTCTTTTTGGCTATTTTATTATTATTTGATTTGGTCATTTGTCAATTTGCAGGTATTCCTTCGTATTATTTATACAGATGTAACAATGGAGAATAACCGCTATGTTGATAGTACAACTCTGGCTGGCTACATGAACATTTAGAACCAGGTCTTTGTCAGCCAACCTCCACCCTGTCACAAAGTATGGTTCCTTATTGACGTTGACATCTCTCAGTGGGACAGCCACAGAAAATACTTGCCTTTTGTCCAGCCTCCAGTGCCCAAATGAGCTATGTGAGATTAATGATACTGCAATTAAAGCAATTTAATACTCCCAAACTGTTCTCAAGAAGTTAATTGCACGAAGTCGGTTACAACAATTTGAGGTCCAATCCATGAACACTAGCAGTCATATTTTCATTCACAAAAGAAAGATAAATGAATTTGTCTCACAAAAACATTTTGAATACAGTTTGTTAATTACTCCCATTTCTAAAGGCAACAGTTGTGCTCTGGAAATGTTAACATTGCTAATATATTTTTCAGATGGTCAAAATTTATTTTGAATAAAATCTGTTTTTGAAGCAAAGATTGGCTAGTTTATTATTGCCATAAATGTTTTTTAATGGAATAAAAATTTTTTCAGAGACAGTTTGATCTAATGTTTGTTAATAATGCTTAATCATTGTATTAATGTTATGTTTAATTTAAATTCTTAGCTGTTGATGGCTAGCCTTATTTGTATTTGTAAGTTGTATTTGACTAGCTGTTTTTTTTGTTTTGTTTTTTTGGTAAAACAATGCCGGTGCAATGTATAACTTGGCTGCTGGTGACAATTTTTGGACAGGGTGTAGCACATAGAGGTCTGTCTGTGACAGAGGGGTGTTTTCAATGAAAGCGGAGTTATTTTAGCTCCAGACATGTTTACATTTCTGTGGTCTGGTCTCTAACTTTTCCTCTCTCTCCCTCTCTTTTTTTCTTTTCTCATTTCAGAATGCTACACCATGAGCAAAGGCCCAATCCCCTCGCCTCCCAGACATTCCTGAAGTCTGCCAAAAAAACCAGAGGAGGGGAAAAAGAAAAATAATAAAAAGAAACACACAGAGAGACCCCCAAGTCTGGGTCAGGACAGCGGTTGTGGGTATTACCCCCCTAAGTCTGGTTCAGGATAGAGGCTGTGAATATTACCCCCCCAAGTCTGGTTCAGGATAGAGGCTGTGAATATTACCCCCCCAAGTCTGGTTCAGGATAGAGACTGTGAATATTACCTCCCCAAGTCTGGTTCAGGATAGAGGCGGTGAGTATTACCCCCCCCCAAGTCTGAATGAGGATAGAGGCTGTGTACCCACTGTTGATGCATGAGGAAGGTACACTGCATATAGGTTTTTGGGATTGTGTAATTGGGTGTGTAAACCATTTATTTAAGCAAGCTCCCTTACTGTATCTCTTACAGCTACAATGCTGGCATATTCATGTTTAATTCCTGTTAATCTACTGGGAAAACAATTAATGTTTTATTTTCCACAATATACATTTTTCTACAGAGTCATATAATACTATTTTGTAACTATTTGCTCCATAAAGTTCTGTACTCTCCAGTGTTCTATGCCATAATGTTCTAGACACCATGGTACTATAATTTCTAAAGTGTAATTAATTACCTGTTTTATATTTGATATTGTTGTAGTGATTTCACAGTGCTCCATAACTTTTGCGATTTACTGCCCTAGAATCATTGCACATACAAACTTGCTTTGTTTCTTTGCTTTTAACAGCCATATAACATACCCTCTTCCCCATCTTTTGAAAGAATATATCTGTATGCATCCAATCTGTATTACATCCTATATCCTCCTGGGACCTGGGTGGAGAAAACATTTAGCTTTTTAAAAGTTTATTTGATATATAACAACTGTCTTGGATGACAAAAACATGTTGCAGTGTATTTTCAAAAATATGATTTATTTCCTCTATACAAAGAACAACAGATTTCAGCATAGTAGAATACTGTATGTACTGTATATGGCTCTAGGGATTACAGCCAGATGAGACTCATGGGGGGACAATAATGAATTGCTGGGTTTTAGGAGGCTGGTTTTTACATGTTGCATTTTTACATGTAACCCAAGTTTCATAAAAATATTTCATGTCCCATAGGTTAAACAGCATTCAGTGATATGGACTCAATTTCTGAACCAGCCTCTAAATACACTGACCATTTTATTCAACCATTTGTAACTCTACCGTCTTATATTCAAGAAACCATGCATGGTCTTGCAAAGATTGAGCAGTAATGCATTTATGGGCACATATGACATGAGGAAGGTCTGGATGCAGCAAGACACTATCTGCGATTTAGAACTGACGAGACAGCACCAAATGAGTTTAAAACTGACAGTGTGGACTCTGAACAATAATATTTTTATGTTTCAGTATACGCTATTTAGACAGTGGCAGGGCACGGCAATGGATGCCTGTTTTGTCTGTTTCTTGGCTTCTGGAAAGATACGTTTGTCTTGGGTACATTCTGTTCCTATCATACCAATATATTTGGTGTGGAAGATATATTGATGACTTAATATTTTTTTACAATGGTGACTTGCAAGATATTTGGATTTCCATAGATATTTAAATTCTATTTATGATATTTCAAAACGTTTGAGTATGGCAAAACAGAACTACAGACACACAATACAGTGCATGCATTACAAATCCATAACATAATCAAATATAAATGGAGCATATTATGAACTGATCCCTATAAATTGTTTCTTAAGCCTCCTTCTTTCGCTGTCAGAAGGCCCCGAACAGGATTAATTAGACCAAAGCTAAATAATCATGGTGAATCAAACTGGCAACTTTTCTTGTGGTAAGTGTTGCCATTGTGGAAATAAATATATCCAAAACAGATTTTTTGAATACCTGCAGTGTTTGCGAAGAGATCATTTAAGATAAATCAAAAATGAAAAGTGCAACACTTTGTTCCTTGTATATCAACTTGAATGTGCATGTAGTTGTTTTTATGCGGGGAGAACCAAGAGGTTTAAGGATAGGCCTGAGGATCACAAGACTGCCATGCACACAAAAATAGTGTCAACTATGAGCAAGTGGAGCACAGGAACCCATCCTCATTGAAAGCTCTTGAAGTCATGCCCAGTCACAAACAGTGAGGTGATAGGTTAATGAGACTCCTTCAAAAAGAAACATTAGATTTATTACCCTCAAAACCACAACTTGCCCTGGTTTAAATGGTGGAATTGACTATTTGCCATTTATTTTATATGTGGGGGTCTCTTTGTGTATATTTTCTCACATGCCTGTATATTTTTGCCTGTGTGTTGTTTGGGAACTGATCGGAACCACACGCAGACACCAGGATGTAATAAATGGCAGGCTTTATTCGATGTGAACAGAAACAGGTCAGATGACAGCAATCAGGGCAATACATATCAGGTAGAATCATAAACAAGTCCAGGCAGGGGTCAAAGTCTAAGCAACCAGAGCAATGCGGAAAGAGTGGTGTGAAGTCCAGAACCAGGCAGGAGTCAGAACTGGGAGATCAGTCAGCGAGGCAGGAGAGCAAAGGGCTTGGACAAGGAGGTGTGGACAGGCAGGTGGGCTGGAGTAGGGCTGGACACAGACAGGCAGGACACAGACGCAGGACGGGATGACATGGGACTGGAGAAGGGAACTCCAGGTACAGGAAAACAGGTACAGGACAGGCAGGTGATAAGTAATGGACACAAGCACAAAGGCAGTGCACAAGATGATCTGGCACAGAACAAAGAAACAGGCAGGCTACAGGTGAGGTGATTACCACAGAGGAAATATACAGTGCATCCGGAAAGTATTCACAGAGCTTCACTTTTCCCACATTTTGTTATGTTACAGGCTTATTCCAAAATGGAATAAATTCAGTTTTTCCCTCAAAACACCCCATAATGACAACATGAAAGAAGTTTTTTTTTAATTTTTGCAAATTTATTAAAAATAAAAAACTAAGAAATCACATGTACATAAGTATTCACAGCCTTTGCCATGAAGCTCAAAATTGAGCTCAGGTGCATCCTGTTTCCACTCATCAACCTTGAGATGTTTCTACAGCTTAATTGGAGTCCAACTGCGTTAAATTCAGTTGATTGGACATGATTTGGAAAGGCACACACCTGTCTATATAAGGTTCCACAGTTGACAGTGCATGTCGGAGCCCAAACCAAGCATGAAGTCAAAGGAATTGTCTGTAGACCTCCAAGACAGGATTGTCTCGAGGCACAAATCTGGGGAAGGGTACAGAAAGATTTCTGCTGCTTTGAAGGTCCCAATGAGCACAGTGGCCTCCATCATCCGTAAATGGAAGAAGTTCAGAACCACCAGGACTCTTCCTAGAGCTGGCCGCCCATCTAAACTAAGCTATTGGGGGAGAAGGGAGGTGACCAAGAACCCGATGGTCACTCTGTCAGAGCTCCAGCGTTCCTCTGTGGAGAGAGGAGAACCTTCCAGAAGGACAACCATCTCTGCAGCAATCCACCAATCAGGCCTGTATGGTAGAGTGGCCAGACGGAAGCCACTCCTTAGTAAAAGGCACATGACAGCCCACCTGGAGTTTGCCAAAAGGCACCTGAAGGACTCTCAGACCATGAGAAACAAAATTCTCTGTTCTGATGAGACAAAGATTGAACTCTTTGGCGTGAATGCCAGGCGTCATGTTTGGAGGAAACCAGGCACCGCTCATCACCTGGCCAATACCATCCCTACAGTGAAGCATGGTGGTGGCAGCATCATGCTGTGGGGATGTTTTTCAGGCGCAGGAACTGGGAGACTAGTCAGGATTGAGGGAAAGATGAATGCAGCAATGTACAGAGACATCCTGGATGAAAACCTGTTCCAGAGCGCTCTTGACCTCAGACTGGAGCGACGGTTCATCTTTCAGCAGGACAATGACCCTAAGCACACAGCCAAGATATCAAAGGAGTGGCTTCAGGACAATTCTGTGAATGTCCTTGAGTGGCCCAGCCAGAGCCCAGACTTGAATCCGATGGAACATCTCTGGAGAGATCTGAAAATGGCTGTGCACCGACGCTCCCCATCCAACCTGATGGAGCTTGAGAGGTGCTGCAAAGAGGAATGGGCGAAACTGCCCAAAGATAGGTGTGCCAAGCTTGTGGCATCATATTCAAAAAGACTTCAGGCTGTAATTGCTGCCAAAGGTGCATCAACAAAGCATTGAGCAAAGGCTGTGAATACTCATGTACATGTGATTTCTTAGTTTTTTATTTTTAATAAATTTGCAAAAATTTCAAAAACTTATTCCATGTTGTCATTATGGGGTGTCGTGTGTAGAATTTTGAGGGAAAAATGAATTTATTCCATTTTGGAATAAGCCTGTAACATAACAAAATGTGGGAAAAGTGAAGCGCTGTGAATACTTTCTGGATGCACTGTAAATATGGTGCGGGGGGCATGGACACATAATAGGGGAAAAGGGAAAACTTCAAACAGAATACTAGCACAGAAAACACATAGAAACTAAGAATCCAGACAGTGAATCAAGACACAGAGACATGGGACGTGGCAGTGTAGGTTCCATATAACTCCATCACTTGTATGTAATGTGCATACACCTGTGTGCAGTGTAATTTTGTGTGTGCTGTGTGCTACTTACTGTTTTCATGACCCTAATGAAGATCTAGTGTTGATATTCATTGGTCATTTTTCCTCTTGTTCGAGCCCATTTAATAGACTTGCTCTCTATTTTCCCCTCCGAGACCCAAGATTGCCAAGGCCTTCTTCCCTGGTGCCACACTTTTTCATATTTATCCATCTGTTAGAGAAAGGTACCTCCTGAGCTGATCTGTGGTGGTGGCTGAATCCCACCGTTCATTTTGTCCTGTTTCCTACAGTACAATTAAACTGTGAATAAATAGGAACTTGATCATATTATATCATAATTACATTTTAGTAGATTCTGGATTTTGTTCATTAGATTGGGCAAGTATATGGCAGATGTATCAGCTGACCAGCTCCATATTCTTTACATTGAATGTCCTGACTCTGTATTTGAAATGCACTTTCCTCATGAATCTTCAGGAATGGGTGTGACCAAGACCAGAATATTTTGACCAAATTATGGGTGGCAATGGGTGTTCTATCCTTGGGCACAGTTCTTTCTGAATACCATGCATTATATACTTAGAATCTGTAAAATAAGAAAATAAGGACATACGAAATGCAGGATATGATAGTCTGGTTTTTATATGGACAGACAGTTATTAAATGTTCTCATATACATTTGATTCACGGAAATAGAGCCACCTGGGTAATAATAGACCATACACTCAGTGAGCAATTTATTAGACTTTTTTATTTTTATTTTACATATTCGCCTTCTGCTGCTGTAGCCTATCCACTTAGAGGCTTGACGTGTTGTGTGTCCAGAGATGCTCTTTTGCGACCAGTGTGGCCCTTCTCCTTGGACCTCTCTAATTAACAAGGCGTTTCTGCCCGCAGAACTGCTGCTCACTGGATGTTTTTAGCTCACAAGCTAATGTACAGGTCTACCTAATGAAGTGGTCACTGAGTGTATAATGACCATAACTAAACTGCATTCATTAATGCAAATAGCTGAAAAACATCAAAGGGCAGATTCAATATCCCAACAAGAAGAATCACATAATGTACATGCACAATATTGTGGTAAAGGTTAAGAGTCTACAATACTCTACCCCGTTTACAATAACCACTGCGCAGATCCACAAATATATTAATCTAATCTCTGTCCACAATCACAAGGATGCCTCAGGCATTGAACAACACAATCACTAGGATGCCTCAGGCATTGAACAACACAATCACTAGGATGCCTCAGGCATTGAACAACACAATCACTAGGATGCCTAAGGCACTGAACACAGCTCAAAACCTGTGAGAACAATGAGTAATGACATTATTGTTTATTATTTGTAGATTTACCTTCTCATATTATCCCTCTCCTATTATCCAAAAATGTTATCCTGATATGTTGTCCAAAAGCCTACCACTATCATAAACATCTAGAGAAAATATACAGCAGAAGTAAATATATTGTAAGATAAAACGCTATCATTCATTAATGCTTTATTATGATGCTGACAAGGTGGCATTATGTTGTAGAGTTGGTAAAAGTGAGTTCAAGTGTGTTTGAGGGCTAGCCATGCCCTCTTTACTTTGAGATGCATGAAGTGGCTCTCCATAAACCAGGAGAAAAATACACCTGAAAACTGACTTGGATTTTGCTGGCATTTGTTTGGGGGAAATCAATGCCATAAATCAGCTCTTTCACAATCTAATGTTCTTTCATTCATGGACCATCAAGAGAGACTCAGTCGAGCACAGTCAGACCTTTTTTTAACATTTCTTTGGGCACAGAGTGTCAGTGGACATTTTGGTTTAACATGGCAGTTTTTCGCTTTCTATGACAAAGCAAATAAATAAATAAAGAAATAAGTCAATCTGTTCCAGTTAAGCAAAGCCTTAGAGCCAATATGAAACCATCTGGAGAAACAGAAAGAATGCAGACACAAAAGACAATTCTTCCCACAGAACAAACAAAATTGAAATATTGAGAAATCCTCTGTACCTGCCCCAAGCCACAAACTAAATCCAAAGCAAGCATGTCTTGCTAGATATTGGAGAGACAATAACACGCTAGTCATAAGGAGAAAGAGCAGCCACATGGTACAGGCTGCACACTACAGTAATAAAGGCGGGCTACACTATCTGTTTCCAGGTTTTTCGTATTTAAGGGGGACTAGGCATGAAAATTTAAGTCCAGTTTCTTAATGGGCAGAAAATAGAAAACTGTAGCTCATAGTCTGAATGTTCTGGAACTGTTCCAGATTTGGTGGGTAGGAATGGAGGGGGTTGAGTAAAGTGCAGTTTATTTTTAAAAAGTACAGTGGCTTAACCCAGTGATTTCTGCACCAATACCACTTGTTGAACTGAAATAATAAGCCCAAATACAGAAAGGGAGTGAGGTGGGGGGTGGATGGGAACCAACAGAAAGCTTTATAATTTTGTTCATATGCAAAATGCAATACAAAATGCCTGTGTGGTTCAATATTAAATTTAGTTTAGATGCTCAACATCAAAGGAAAATCATCTGCTCCCAATTCAAATATGTCCTAGTGAAGATTGATTCCGGAAAAATCTTTTTTTCATCCCAATATAATTACATTTCACAAAATGGCTGACTAAAATCACATTTGTTGCAGCAAACCCTATAATCCTTTAAAGGACAGCCTTGCATCGCGGAAAACAACCTCGCAAACAGACATCATTAAACCATCCCAGAGAGAAGCCTCTTCATTTCGGGATCTGGATGGAGAGACAGAACTGTGCCAGGACTCTCAGCATCGCCCGTCTGGTGCCCTAGGACACCAAAGCGTCATCACAGCCCATCCCAGATGACACGTGTTGCATTAGGGGAATATTAGCTTTGGCCCATCTGGCCTGCAGGAATCCTTCCCATATCTCTGAGTGAGAAGGGGACAGAAGCCTTCTAGCTCTTGCCATTCTGTGTAAAGTGCCTGTTTTTTTGGCTGGGAAGGGGAAAAAAGAGCAACGTAGAGTCTAGACAGAGGAGATTGGATTGAAATCTGGATCTGGAAGCCATTGACTCCAGCTTTAAGCTCAGGGCAGGCAGCCTCTGCAGTGAAGGGTCACATTTCACTGCCTAATTACACATGAAAAATAGTCACATCATTTTTCACCCTTTTTTTCTGCAGTTAAAGTCATGGGTGGGGGTAGCAGACTTTCTGAATAGGCCTTTATACACTAAAGATGGTTTCAGAATTGCTTACAGTAAAATGCCTATGTGCCATGCTCTTTTAAAAGCCATTTCTATGTATGTCATGAATTGTAATTATAACTGAAATAACACTGCAGTTTCACTCATTAATGAATGTGTCATCTAAATTATATATAATGTGTATTTTGCTAATGTTATTTGTTCGTACTATTTAAATATTTTCAAAGGAATTAAAGTATATGTCATTGATAACCAAAATAGTCACACTCAGTAAAACAGCATGTTTTGAACAGGCATGCAATACAGATAATAAGAGCATACTAGTGATAACTGCTTCTCTATTTGAAAATAAGAACAAAAAGTTATTTTGACATTTTACCTTGGCCTCTCAGTGTGCATATTCTACTTCACCACCAGGGGGCAACACAGGCAAGCAATTTGAAGGCAACTTCCAAGGAATTAATCTACAAGCTGCACTGAAATGTAAGAAAGTATTTCCAGAAAGATAAACGATAGGGAGTGCAACAAAGAGGTTTTCTTAATTCAATCAGAGATGATAACAGTTTCACAATTTACAAGATTTGTATTTGTAAATAGGTGGCACGGATGGCGCAGTGGGTAGCACTGCCGCCTCACAGCAAGGAGGTCCTGGGTTCGAATCCCCGTTGGCCGGGGCCTCTCTGTGTGGAGTTTGCATGTTCTCCCCGTGGGTTTCCTCCGGGTACTCCGGTTTCCTCCCACAGTCCAAAGACATGCATGTTAGGCTGATTGGAGAGTCTAAATTGCCCGTAGGTATGAGTGTGTGAGTGAATGGTCTGTGTGCCCTGCGATGGACTGGCGACCTGTCCAGGGTGTATTCCTGCCTTTCGCCCAATGTATGCTGGGATAGGCTCCAGCCCCCCTGCGACCCTGTTCAGGATAAGCGGGTTCAGATAATGGATGGACGGATGGTATTTGTAAATAAATACTATAGAACTTACAGTTGAACTCATAGTTCTTGCCTATTTGGGTAAATACCAAAAAAAAATTTCTGATTGTACATAATATTATTATTATTATTATTGTGATTAAAAACAGATCTTTTGCAGGACATACCTGCTTACATATCTGTTGTTCCATATGGAAAAGCAATCATGCACCCATGGCTGAAACTGACACTAGGGAGAATGAAGTATGCAGAATCTTTCTATTCTGTGGCCACTTCATCATCTGTTCATGGAATCATTTGCAGTGGTAATGAGTTGCAGCGGAACAGCAGGTTGACTTGACAGATGATTTTAGGAGTTGATGTTATGGAGGTTCCCTTGGATTTTATGCATCTCAGAATGCATATTACCCAAGGGAATTGGCCCCGGGAGCTAGGATATGGTTTCCAAAAGTCTCTGGACATGTTTCAATTCTTTCAACAACACCCATATTTCTTTTCAGTGAAATTTAAGGCATATACAGTATGTACCATTGCTAGTGTGTTTGAACAGGTTGATTAAAGAACCACATTTAAATCACATTATTATTATTGATTTATGCAGCATGTCGACTCACTGCTTGTGTTTTAACAGTTCACCAATGCCTTGAGGATGACTCGTGAATACATGCAGCCAGTCACCACTATTCAATGCAATCTCAAGACTGCCATACAGAATGGAGTTCTGAGGATCTGATTAACAATGAATACTATCCACTAGCTCTAGCTTTTGTCTCAGCAGTTACAGTTCTCGATGAAGAACCTTTTGGACCAGACTTCAATAAAACTATATGCATATAAAATGTTTTTAATATATTTTAGATTTATAGTAGCCTACTTGTTCAGTTTGCATGTAATGATTTCACCAACAATGCAGTAACACTGTACCAATAGGACAGTCACAATAAAACAAATTATGTGCAAATATGTTTATGACATGTTGCATCAAGAATGTTATCACTAGCTGCCCGTAAGTCACTGACATCAGTGAAGCATGTAAGGGAACAATAAGTCTAATCAGGGAGGTGAGAAGGAAGACTGTTTAAATTGCCCAGGGGAGGCAAATACTTCAGCAGGGAGTGAGTGTACTTTATTCACTGCGTTGTATGTTGCAATCCTGTCTATTCATACTGTTTAAAGAAAGTGGTTTAATGATGTCACCAGCTTGACAAGCAGACACATCTTCTCCAAAGCAGTGTGGTGGAAACTACTCAGAAGTAGTTGTACAACCTCACTACTTCATATTGAAAGTGTTAAATTCTGAAACTACAGTTACACAAAAAATGTAGTGCAAACTACTTTGTAAAAAAAAAAATCAAAACATTATCATTACCATGTTCTCGAGACTTGATGTGCACATAGGGAGAACCACTATTCAGGTCAGTGGGAAGAACCAGCAATGTGTGGCAGTTGGCAGTTGACCATTGACAGCTACAGTGAAGTGGAGTGCTTCATCAGATTTAGTGGGAAAAGAGAGAGGGCGGTAGTTAGTCAAAAGGCTTTGGGAAAAAAATATTTTAGGGCCAAAAGTAGTTTGTAGTTCCTGTATTTAATACCTCAACATAACATTTGTTTGAATGTAGCTGAACTACAGGCAAACTGCTGCATAATGGAATTAAACTACAAGCTTAACTACATGTAGTTGAATTACTCCCCAACACTGCTCGAAAGATTGGCAGCTATAGCTATATCAAGCGGTCAAAGCCCTGATTCTGTGCAAGTCTGTGCCCTGTGAGTACAGCACTGGCCCTTGTCTTCTATTTGACCGTAGCCTTGCTGCAACCACAGCAATGAGCAGAACTGAGCTTGAGTTGCTAGGCAACAATTTGAACAGTGAAAAATAAAACACATTTGGAGACTGGGCCAATGTGTATAAGCCTCACTAGCAACTGCAAGGCTACAGCTCTTCAGCGGTCGCACATGGATTAATGTTCATGTTTTGCACGGTCATCGGACCCCTGTCATATAGTTTTGTCAGGGATTCAATGTCCATTCAACAACAGAAGTGCTTAGGGGCTTGAGATGAGATACAGCAATCCAAGCTTCAATATTGTGAAGCAACATAATGAAATCTAGGACACAAAGTTCCTGATGCAGATTTATGTAACACGGAAGCATTGCCTATGCTATAAAAGCACAGCAAACGGTCATACAGCACATTCATGAGGTCAGCAACTTAAGCAATAAGAAATGCCTTTCACAACACTGTCAGTAGTCACATTTCAGCTACAAAATTTAAAGGGTTACCTTTTTCATTTTTATGAAAAAAAAAAAAAAAAAGACTGCTGGCATCTTAAGTTTACAAAATTGAGAAAATAAACCTTTTTGTCACTCAAAGTTGAGGACAACTTATAGAGCCGTTAGACCAGAAATGGGAAGGAGGGCCATATCTGTTTCTGAATTTCAGACTAACTTTTAACTTTTAACTGCACTTAGTTATTTAATTAGCCCAATCATTAGCTATGTCAATTTAGCCACATTCTGTGATATAAATAGCAGCTGAAAAATGTTCTTGTCTTGCAGAATTTTATTGCAGTCTAAATTATGACTGAATAAGTCATGGTGCATATGCTAATTTGCTGATTGAGCCAGGGTCACTGGTAGCAGCAAAGCAATACAATTCCCACGGAGGAAACATTGAAGCCCAACTTGGCAACGCACACAATTCAAAATAAAGCTAAGTTGAGCGCCATCAGGGTTCAAATGGTTTATACTTTGACCTTATTTGAAACTGACCTTTCCTAGCGTGTCCAGACCACTGAACTCTACACTCTATAGTCACATCCCAGCTTTGTATGAAGCAGGCCTAACAGTGCGCTACCTAGCAACACAGGCGTTTCACATAGGCTACATGGCTACCTGAGTTAGCCCGGTTAGTTTCGGGATAAACTCAATATTATTGGTTTCACAAAGTCATTACACAATTTAGCCTTTTATAACCACAGACAACCTACCTAACTACCACATATTGTTGCGGCTTATTCCAGTCTAACGAACCAACAGCTTCCTGGATGGATGACGTCAAGTTTCAACAACTAGCCGCACTCGATTCTTCTCATGTGTATTCAACGCCTTACTTGGCGTTAAAGGAGCAAAAGGAGCACAGTCACACTTTTTTCAGTTGAGCTTATTTGGATTAAATATTTGGATTAAATGATTAAATTACAAGATTTTGACAAATAAATACCACCTTACAGTTTTGAACTGGAATTTACAGAGGAAGAATTGCTTGAGCAAGAGAGACAGACATTGGAGACACCAAAGCTAACTAACAGTAGAGAAGTGGGAACAGATTCTGACATTTCTGCACAGAGGAATGGTCAAAATCCCTCCAAATGTGTTCTCTAACCTCATCACAAATTATAGGAAAAGACTCATTCTGGAGACCACTGTATATGCACTATACAGTAGGGGTGACCGGGGATGGTTGTCACAAGGATTGGTTGTCCCATTGCTTATATCTCGCTCCCTAGAAGGCGCTGTTCAAAGAGTTTGGTTTCAAAATGTTTTGGGGTTAGAGTTCACCCAAATGAATGAACCACACATCACTCAAGTGAATGCATTGTTGGGGATGGTTGTCACATTTACTTTTTGGGGTTGGATTTTTCACGTCAAATATACAGCCGAAAACAAATGTCTTCCCAACACATTTGAAATGTTACCTCGTTATGTGCATACAATGTACAAAAAGGCTATCTTGCCTCATTTTTTTCTTTAATTGAAACAGTCAGTGTGTTCTAAATAATAGATATTAATAGATATAGATATTTCAAATTTCTACAAATGCAGAACTTATTTGGTGACTACAATATTTCTCAATGTTTAAAAAGATTATTTTTGTGACAACCAGCCCGTTGTCACAACGTCACAGGTTGTATTTGTGATTTTCTAACTTTTTATGAAGAGGACAAAAGGAATAGCTACATATTATTACCTGAGGATTGCACCAGCGTTGAAATGACTCTTATATGACGAGCTGAAATTGAGTGAGTCACAAGTGAGTAAAACGCGTCACAACCATCCCCGGTCTCCCCTATACGCATCCCATCGACTGCTGTCAATACACTTGCGCGACCGCTTCATAATTTTTTTGTACTCTGTCGGGCTCTGCCATTGACATAGCTACAACACCTTCCACTTTCCACCCATGCGCCCTTAGACGCATAGACCTACATTGCCGTCAGCTTCAGTTCATAAAATAATAAGCGGAAACACACCTAGCCTACTAGTCAAAGCCTTTAGCCTACTGGACCAGTTTTAGCTACGACAGCCTTAAATTTGCTAGTTTACTTTTGTCAGTCTCCATGCTTGTTTTAAGTTAGGCCATATTTCAGTTTAACGTCAAACCCACCGTTTTACAAATAAAACTAAAACAGAATCAAGCAAACACACCATTTGGGTTTCTCTCTTTAGCCTATATGGTCGGGTGAGACGCCAAATAATTGATTCGCCTATGTTGTGTAGGCCCTATATGATTCAAACACATTGCTGTTTCCATTGTGTATTTGACGATAGTTTTGTGCGTGCTTAGTTTTGGATAGATCCAAAACTAAACTGTCGTATTATTGCCATCTATAATATCGGGTGTCGGCCGACTACACTGGCTACACGAGCGCAGTTCTACTTCACATGTAAACGTTTCCCGACAATCTCGATGAATAGCCGTGGGAATGGCGTATTATTGTTTACTGTTCGCCCCTCCCATGACTCGCCCGGCTGCTATGAAAAGAGCAAATAATTCTTCACTTCCTCATTGAGAAGGTACAAGAGCACCCTGACTCACGAAGAGTACTAGGCTATATCCGACAGGGTTGTTTAGTTGTTCACTTTTATCGTAGTAAAACAAATCGGGGACAAACAATCTATACAGACATTAATTCCATACGACTGGATTTCAAAGGAATACAAAGGGTTTTTTCTGGATATTGTTTCGGTTTCTACGAAAAAGCTACGGAAAACTTTGTCAGGTAGGGATCTATAATTATAATATGCTTGGACGCCGGACAACTAAGATAGCCTATAGCTACTCCATGATAACGACAAAAACCCGCAATGTGTCAAGCATATTAATGATTTTATTAGGAATTTTATCCTGGCCAATTTGTAAAACGAGAAAATTAATCTGACTGCACCACGCGTCAACAAAAATGAAAATGTAGGCTATCATTTTCGTTCACAGTATTTAGCCTAGTATTGTATTAATGTATACGTAACCTATTTATTAATGTAAGCAATTATCCACACAATAATACGTTATCGGTCTAAGTTTCTGAATTTATGCTGGTTATGCTGTATTGCAGAATTTAGAAATGACTGTGGGTCTACGGTACAAATCTGTTGCAGATACAGTTGGTGTTACTAGTCATCCAGTTGTTGAGCAGATACATAATTCCAGGTAATAAAATAGACGGAAGGTGTGATATGCGAAAACCAACCATCTCTCTGTAGAGGGCGCGTGAGTCATTTCTTATAACCATTAAACTTGTGACCAATGAGGGAGTTATGCGCTTAGATCGATATTTCATAACCCATGATGCATAGTGGAAAAATGATGATTTTACTCAATTGATCGGTCATTCGTAAAAACTAAATTACGCGGTTTGAACATTAATTATCGAAGAAAATGATCCTTCCTATCTTACAATAGGAAAGTTTAATCATAAGTGGGGTCGATCAAACTATTGGTCACAATTTCAAGTAGGGCAGAATTTTGAGGGTTGTGTGGAAAAAAACCATATAAACTGTGTTGTGCGAGCATTTCATTATATGTATCCCAGAGATGTGGAAAATGCAAATATTTTACTGAGCAATGTTTTATGTTGCTTTTGTCTTATTTTTGCACCCCTAAACCTCACATGATACCTTTATGGATTCTATCCAGCTTGTATGTTGATACTAAATACCCTGGCAAATATTGGGTGTAGAGAGGATCAATGTGTTTCCCCATTTGGTCAAATCATTGGTATTATCTTGATCTATTGTTGTTATTATGACTGTAAATGTTTTAATCAGTCACTGTAACTTTGTTTACTCGCAGCTCTTTTCCTGACTGAACTACAGTGCAGCACAATGTGTGATCTTAGTATGGACCAAGTGACCCCCTTCTCTGTTGGCTGCCGCTCTGTTTTGAAGGTAAGAAGACAGGGCATTTTTCTTCTCGCTGTGACATTGTGACAAGCCCTTCAGTGAAGCACAGTGCTGTAAATGCTGCCTTCTCAATGACAATCATCTCCCTATTTTGTATGCGCTTCCAATGTATCAGTTGGAAATTATTTATAAATCAATGGAGGTCTAGCTTGTGTCTCTAGTAAACGGCAGACTTGACTGAGTATCGACTGGGAGTCTGTAGTGAAGCTACGCTGAAGGCTCTTGATGTGGAATATGAATTCTTGTATTGGTCTGTGAAGTGCAGTCTGTCCCCCTGGTAACCAAGAGGGGAGAAATGCAGTGAGACCTTGAGGAACATGTTGTTCCAAGCAGGACTGGTAAATGCCCATAGAGATCCCCAGAAAAGGCTGAGCAGCTTTTAAGAGCAAATGATAAATTGCTTCATTGAATAAAAACACCCCAAGGTCTTGTGACCATTTACTGGGATTTCAATCAGTATCCTTGGTAAGAAATTAATTTTGCAGCACTCGGTATAAAAAGTCACAATGTTTTTGTTCAATAGCATTCATTCATTCACACAAAGCAGATTGGCTTTATGTTGGTTGATACTGTAATCCTCAATTACATAAAAGACAACACACAAGCTAAATAAAAAAGCCCATACATTGAAAATGTGGCAGTGGAGAATGTACAGCATAGTGCTACTTTGAAGAAAGCTCAGTCTTGACAAAATGTAATTTGATGAGAGCTTGGTTTTCACCTAATCTGATTTAGCAGGGAAGCTTGTCTCTACACAGATCAGTACACTCCCACACAGGCCCATAGACCGCAAAGCACTCGGCTGCTTTGAGACAAGCTTCCAGCGCTACGGAAGAGGAAGTCCCATATATGGTCTTTCAGTGGCTCCTGGTAACCACAGGGGAGTTGAACGTTTTAAAGGCTGATAAAGACTGTGTTTGAGTAATGATGACAGGCAAGCCCTAGGGAGTGTCTGCGAGTTCTCTCGCTGCCCTTGTTATCTACTTCTCGGTCTCTGACGCTGTCGAAATGACACCAAGTGCTATGGTGAGTTTTCTCTCCTGAAAACAATTCAGCACTTTTAAGATGAGAGTACACTGTCAGCAGGATGAGACTGGCCCTGTCTTACATAATCGACCTATTTAGATGTACACACTCTGGGATTCCCAGCTTTACAGGCCACATTGTGATTCATGATCATAGTAGGCTGTTTCATTAATCTCCCCATTCTCCCTGTTTTCTGCCCACAGCGTCAGCCGGCCTTTGATGTGTTTGAAGACACCATGTCTCTCTTCTCGGGGTACTGCTTCCCTTCTGAGGGGGAGCAGTCTGCCCAGGAGGTGCCCACAGGCCTGGACTCTTATGGTAAACCACACTGACTTCTACCTGCAAATTAATCAAACTCATTCGTCCTTAAATTGCATCATATGGAGGAATGTAAAAAATAAACAAATTCTGTTCATGGAAGGCCTATGTGATTTGAGATGTGTAGTGTTCAAAGTCAGTAAACAGGTTTTAAATGCTTCCTCAAGACAGCGAATCAGATCTTAAAGTGTAAAAAATTTCCATTTTCAGTGACGCCTGGGGTGACCTGGTTAACTGTGAATGGCAAATATCCTAATTTTAGTTACCTCATCACTCAGTGATGGGAAATAGTGAGAAATCTCTGCCACAGATACCACTCTTTTGAAATCCTCACTACATTTGAAATTCTCAGTATCTGCTCAGAAAAGAGGGAACAAGAAAAATGAATCTCCACGTGGTTACAAAGTCACACCAGAACTACTTCTTGGCTGGCTACAATGTAAATTTCTTCAGTGCCTGTCTAGTTAGGATTCATTCCAACCCTTTATCATCAGGCAAGCTGGGAGACTCAACCTTTATTTAAAAAGAAATAGACACACCACTAGTCATTGTGGTGATAAACAGCAAGCAAAGTAAACAAGGCCAAGTAGCATTTCTGCTATAATAGCACTTCTGCTATAATGCCTACTCTGTGGCTGAGGAGTAGCTGGTCATTGGTGCCAATGCCAAGCCAACCGTGGATTGCATTGGCATCTATTCTCCAAAAAAAACCAATGCTAGCAGGGGTCTAGGTTTCAGTCCTGCTGATGTATGTATGTTAGGCCCTTCCTGTCTTGTTTTCTGAGTGTGTGTTCATGCTGTCCCACAGATCTAGGCCCCTGCACGGTGCCACTCCTGACCCCCTGCAGCAAAGCCGTGATGAGCCAGGCGCTGAAGGACAGCTTCAGTGGGTTTGCCAAGGTGCAACATCGCTGTGGGATCTCCAACAGTGAGTGTCTTCCCTCCGCCACTTTTTCCAACCCGAGTGCTACCAGCTTGTACACCACACTGTGGCTGATGAAATGATCCTAATGTCTTTCTGCACGAACCATGCTTACTGTGCTAAGCTCCATTCCCCTAATGAGATTAATTTAATGTACTGAGATTTAGAATGACTGTGCAACACACGCCTTGCCACTCCTTCTCCTCCTACTCCTGCTTCATTGCTTCAATGTGTTCAGTACTATCACTGCATTGAATTTGGTTGGCTACATTCGGCATCTGATGCGTCCAAATAGTGACATGCCACCTCTCTTTGTCTGGCAGACCCCCGCACCTGGAGCAAGCCTCATGTGATCCAGTGGCTGAACTGGGCAGCCAGTGAGTTCAGCCTGTCCAACATCAACTTCTTCAAATTCAACATGAATGGACATGAGCTCTGTGACCTGGGCAAGGAGCGCTTCCTGGACCTGGCACCAGACTTTGTGGGTGACATCCTCTGGGAGCACTTGGATCAGATGATGAAAGGTAATGATAAACACTGGACTACTGTTCCCAGAGCCCTGAGCTTATTGCAGGCTTTGTGTTCAGGGCAGAGTGTGTTGTGTCAGGTATTCTATAAATAAGGCAGTTGTGATATCACCTTAATGGAAGATAACAAAGAGGAGTGAGACCAATTACACAACAATAGAATGATACCAACGGTGATTAGGAGATGTTTTCTGGCTGCTTCCCAGTAATTCTTACAGAGATCCTGGATATATATAGCCAGAAAGTATTCACCAATTCATCATTATCAGCCGAATACTGTGATTAGTAGAGCTCCTTGTTGTTTTCTTCCAGCAATGTGGCTGCATAGTTATCTTATCTCTATTTTATTATCCATGGGGTATGGTATTTTAACAAACAGAGTTGTCTCTCCCTGTGTTCTATAGATTGCCAGGAGAAAGAAGAGTCCCAGAACCTCAGTAGCACTGTGCCTTCAGCGTCCGGCTGGTTGACCAACAACTCAGTCGGTAAGTGTTTGTGTGCCTTTGGAATCCCAGCAATAAATATTTTGTGTAATGGTGAGCAGCTGCATTGGTGTTTTAGGAAGGAGGGTGCGCTAACTTAATCAGTTTAACTCTTTCCCCTGCAGGCTTCAGCATGGAGGAAACCAACTGCTCTCTTCAAGTGCCCGACTGCACCAGCAGCCTTTTGAGGGAGCTCTTTGAGACCCCAGACAGGGCCACGCTCCTCAGCCCAGAGCCGAAGTACCCCATTTTCTCCAAGCCCCAGTTGCACACCGTCAGCGTCAGCTACATGCCCATTACCCAGGACTTCTCCAGAAGCAGCCAAGGGACTGGACTTTGCAAACCATGTAAGTTGTAAGACCTCCATGTGTGTGCCATTGCATGAGAGTAGATTACTTCTCCTAGCCCTTTGTGTAAATGACCAGTGCCACATTTTACTTTACTTCAGAAGCTATGAAAAATATGGGCTCAAGAGTTGTAGAATCCAAGAATCTAGCTTGCAGATGGGTGCACTGTGGATTAGGGAATTAACCCCCCCCATGTGTCTCTTTGTGTGTGCAGTCTCTTCCCACGACCAGAGTTCCATGGAGAGCGTGGATAGCTTTGATGGCACCGAGTCTCTGCTTCGCTCTTGGGGCAGCCAGTCTTCCCTGGCTGACATGCAGCGAGTCCCCTCCCATGACAGCTTTGAGGATGACTTTGCCTCAGTGCCTCTGACCGTGGGAAAGCAGGGTCTGTCTTTCAAAGACTACGTGCAGGAGAGGAATGAACCAGTGGAGACAGGCAAGCCTGTCATCCCTGCTGCAGTGCTGGCTGGATTCACGGGTGAGCCTCCTATCCCATTCATGGAGCAGAAATGAGCCATCAATCATTTTCTATTTTGAACCAATCAAAACCTCATTCCCCCATTGTCACCTTAACCTGCCTTCATGCTCCAAAAGTCCCACTCCCTTCTTCCACAAAGTCCTGCCCTTTCTATTGTACATGCTTCATCCTTGGTCCGGAAGCCTCGCCCTCAATTACTATTATACCATGGTGGTGGCTCAGCTCACTCTCTGACGCCTCCGTGATTCTGTCCCGACAGGTAGTGGCCCAATCCAGCTGTGGCAGTTCCTGCTGGAGCTTCTAACGGATAAAACATGCCAGCCCATCATCAGCTGGACCGGAGATGGCTGGGAGTTCAAACTCATTGACCCTGATGAGGTGAGTACAGACCTGCACGTTAATAATGTTCATAATGAATTAAACCAATCCTAGTGGCAGTGAGATGTTGTCCAAGCCAAACGGGTGGCTAATAAGCGGCCATTCCGGGGTCCATGGTCTCACGCATGTCTCTCTCCCACAGGTCGCCCGCCGCTGGGGACGCAGGAAGAACAAGCCCAAGATGAACTACGAGAAGCTGAGCCGTGGCCTGCGCTACTACTACGACAAGAACATCATCCACAAGACCTCGGGCAAGCGCTACGTCTACCGCTTCGTCTGCGACCTGCAGAACCTGCTGGGGTACTCTGCCGAGGAGCTGCATGTTATGCTGGGGGTGCAGCCTGACACCGAGGACTGAGCGAGCTCCTTTTCCGTTTCAGGCAGGTGCAGGAGAAGTGGGCAGTTGCCGTTAATAGGAGGCCTTCTGATGTTCACCAGTCTATGGTGAGCTTGTGGGTTGCACAATACACTGTGTTGATAGTCACTGCATTGACGGAGACCGGAGACACGAGCGGGTGGTGTACCCTCTTCATCTTTTTTGACTGTGGAGAGGTGACCCTCAGAGCCTGCTGCAGGGGAAAGACTCTCCTTTTTCCTTATTTGAATCTGTTATGGCAATGGCAGGCTCTTTGCTCAAAGGTGGTGAAATTCCTGTCCACCTGTATTTCTCTTGAGCTGCCAGTTTGAAATGGCTGCAAATGAGAGATATTTGCGCGCGTTAACCTGAGGTAAACGCTCAACATTCCAGAACGGTTAAAACTGGTACCGAAAGTTTGCCCAAAGATGACATAGTTGGCGACTCTAGTTACGCTTCATAATGCCTGAGTATTGGCAATTATGCTTGTTATCTAAAGTCTATTGAAACTGTATGACTCCTCCCATGAGTTACAATTTGTGGATGTGCTTTTACTTGTCAAACTTGTTGGTAATATGGCAAATTGTATGTTCAATGTTGACACTATAGCACAAGCAGTGGGGCCTCTGAAAGTATTTACCGTTCAAGGAGAGGAATGTGCTTCTGATTCTGCAAAGATGTTTACATTGCCTTCTTACAACTTTGTACAAAGTGCTTTCTACTGTTGTGCTAAGCGGCTTGCAATCCAAATTCAGGCTGACATGCCTACACTGGTGTGTCACACACTGTGTCAGATGCAGTGAAGATGCTGCATTTTTCTCTTCTGTTAAAGGGAATTTATTATTTTTATTCATTATATTTTTATTTTGCTTTGTATTGTTAAAGATGTAAATTTATATTTTTTATCATGTTATATGAGTGTATTATTATGTGGATTTCACTGGACTAATTTATTAGCTGAATTCCATTTGCATTTTTTGCAACAGTTGTACATGTTATGTAATTTATTGTTGGGGTTGCAGTTGGTCAATAAGAGTTCTATTTGTTCCTGATTTGCTGCTTTACTTTCCCTCTCTCTGTGGCCAAAGCGACATGTGGATGTAAGAAAAAAAGTTAAACTTTGTGTTTATATATTTCATTATGTATGTTTTTCTCTGTATCCAACAGACCTGTGCTTGCCACAGGTATGGACTGGCTAGAGGTGTAATTACTGTATGAATATTTAATAAGAATTGTGAAAATGGGGCTGAAACCACTTTTTCTCAGGAGGATGACATTATTTAGTAAATTAATGTTGTAAAAATGTTAACCTGAATCGTATATTTCACTGTTTAGACAGACATGACTTGTCCTGAAAGGGTGTGCTGTCTTAATTTTAAGTTGTAAATTCACCTCCTTTCAATACCTTCTGTGTGAACAGTTTTAAATTAAATAGCTGTCAAGTTCTAATGTTTGGCAGGTGGATGTAAATGCATAGGGACAGGAGAGCTGGGCATTGTGGAATGTACACCTTTTATATCTATCGAGAATACATTTATTTGAGGTAGACATTATTTTGTACGAAAGACTGATTTGACTACTTACCCTACAGAATCCAATGGATGGTTCATGTTCAAAAGCAGAGTATACTGAGCAGCTTCTCGTTACAGATGTGTTTGCATTTTATGGGCAGAATTTTGAACTGCAAACATGCAAACAACAATGTAAAGGCTGCTGTTATTTATTTTGTTTGTGATGATACCATCTGCATTAATTTTTTAAATGGTGACATTTCTTCTGTGTTATTTACCCCTACCCAAGAATAACTGATTGACAGCGTTGTTACATTATAACCTTGTAATAAAGCTTTATTTTTTCCTATGATCTTGTGTTTGTGCCTTGGGTCCAAAATAATAAAAATAGTAAATCTTAGATTTTGCTAATGTGCTTAACAATATTAGCAAGGGGGGCTAACAATTGCTGAGGAGCAGGCTTAGAACCTTCACTGTAGGGGCCCTGAATGTTATCCAAAAAGGGCTGGTGTGGTGCTGGTTATTTCAACCCAGCTGTAACCCGATTGTAATAGTTAACCCCTTAATCGCCACTTCTCTTTACACAAGCTTGAAAATTACGTACCAAAAATAAAACGGCGACTATTCTTGAACCCTTTTGACTACAGGCATAATCCTGGTGTCTTGAGGTAAACCTTTGGGGTTTGTTTTCCAAGAAGAATCTAAATCACTCTTAAGTATTATGGTCACTAAATCAAAGTTACAGAAGCTCAAACACAATGTAAGTGGATTTTTTGCTCTCTGAAAAGAATTTCTGTTTTTGAGTGGATACAGATTATTGTAGCAGTGCCTGGCGCACTTAGAGCCACAGCCAACACTGGACAAATCCGGTTTCAAATTTGATGACAATATCACCAAAGATGAGCGTCTACATTGTTTTTTCTAAGCTATGTCTAGGAAATTTTCCAAAAAGGACATTTGGAGACTCCAAAAGGCTTGCTCCTTATTTGTAAGCATACTGAATAATAACATATTTTGAGAATATATTGAGATGTTCACTAATATAAAATGGGATTAAGTCGATGAAAATGCCCTCTATTGCTCTATTGTGGAGCTAAAGGTGTTTTCACGGTCTTCCTCAGAAATATTCACTTGAGAATATTCAAGAGGCTAGAGAGACGAAAGATTCCTTGCAAGTCCCCCAAAGGAAGTCCTCTATTTAGATGTCAGCTTTGCAATTTTTAAAAAAGTCAACCTTTTTGCCGATAAAATCTCAAGAACAGTTTTTGCCGAATCATAACAGTCTCAGCATGCGTATTAAAAATGCTACCATTTCCTTACACAGGCAAAAAAATGCTATGTTGTTTTATGAAAGCCTAACAATCTACATACTGTTGGAAACATAATGTCAAAGCTAAAATGCTTCTCAGTTGTTATGTCAATACCATGCCACTCGCCGGTTCTAGGGTCAGCGGAAGTTATATGTTTTGCTCATAGGTGGGGATCACGCCTTTACTGTGCAAATGGATTACCGATACTGATGAGATAAGCTCATACATTGGCAGTTCTTGTTCCAGAGAGCCTATACAAAACAGGTAATATTTTTATGTACAAGTACTTTCGTACTATGCATTTGCTTTGCTGGACCCTTGCTATGAAAGGGACACTGACATTACCTTATTTCATGTAGTAAATGGATTTCCAAAATGCAGGTCCCCCCTAGTTATACCTTATCTTGGTCTTTGTGGGTTTTTGAGGGATTTGCACAACAGGAATTGGCAATACATCAGACATACCTTGAATTACATTACATTATTGGCATTTGGCAGACGCTCTTATCCAGAGCGATGTACAGTTGATTAGACTAAGCAGGAGACAATCCTCCCCTGAAGCAATGCAGGGTTAAGGGCCGTGCTCAAGGGCCCAACGGCTGTGCGGATCTTATTGTGGCTACACCGGGATTAGAATCACCGACCTTGGTGTCCAAGTCATTTCCCTTAACCACTACGCTACAGGCTGCCCTGCATTAAGTTGGTCTCTCAGCTTAGTTTCTTACTGATATGGGCAGCCTGTAGCATAGTGGCTAAGGTACATGACTGGGACCCGCAAGGTCAGTGGGTCGATCCCCAGGGTAGCCACAATAAGATCCTCACAGCCGTTGGGCCCTTGAGCAAAGCCCTAAATTCTCTCCTGCATTGCTCCAGGTGAGGATTGTCTCCTGCTTATTCTAATCACCTGTAAATCACTTGTCTGCACACCACAATATGCAAGTACCCAAATTAAATAAACTTTGAATTCTTTAACTATGTTACTAGAGAAAAATAAATGAACGCATCAATAATAATGCTAGAAACTGAGAATTCACCTGGCTTGCACATCTATGGAACAGCCTAGCTGTTTGTCCTCTTACTGTGCTTCTGTAATTTGTTTTGGTTGCTAGGTCACTGCTAATGGATCAAAACAAACACTTCTTTTGTCCCCATAGCTTGTGGAACACGTGTCTTTGCTGTCTCTCCTGTCACATGGCCATTGTGTCTCTTTTCCTCAAAAACTTTACTCACCCTTTCTTAAAAAATAAAAACAGCTGCTGAAACGTGCTGTTGAATAGTTGTTTTTCATTAATTTGTTGATGGTCGGTCTTGTCAGCTCAGTTTGTGAAATGTGAAATTTAATGCAATTCTCAGTAATGTTTCAGACATGATAGAAATGGAGCAAGAGCAATTATCATCACTCAGGAGCTGTTAAACCAATGAACAATTTCAGTAAGTACATAATGGCACGTTTCAAAGAGAATCACAGCAAACACATAACAGATATTCTCAGACTTAAATTGTGGCTTGAGACTTTAGGTGTGTGAGGCCCTATTCTATATACTGTATATTAGGTATCTGGAACGAAGAACCAGTCATAACCAGGAAGAAAGCAGAAAAGATTTATTTAACAAAAGGCAAATCAGGCTGGCAGTGGTCAAATCCTGGCAAACAGGTACAGCAGTGGTAATCAAACTTGTGGTAGGGATCACAGGGAAAAGTCCAAGCACAGGGCAAACAGATACAGCAAGGGTGATCCAATGCGTAGTCAAGGTCACAAGCAAGAGTCCAATCAAAGTTTGGCAACAGGTAATCAAACAGGTAACAGAAGGATAATCCAAAGAACGGTAGTCTGGGTACGCAAAGGAGGTCAAGACATGAAACAGACAGGCAGCAAAAAGCTGGAAAGAATTGTCGAAACACATTACAATCTGGCAATTAACTAAAGCGGGTTAAATGTACGGAAATGACAAACAGGTATGAGTGAAGGGAAACAGATCACAAGACACAGGTGAACTAAATTGAAGAATAATGAAAAATATGGAAAGCAAAATGGGACAAGAGGTATGAAAGACAACACAGTAAAACAGAAAACGCTAGGCAGGGAAATGTGACACTGTATGCATTAGGATTTACTTATGTTCAGACTCACACACAGCTGTGTCAATACTGGCTACACCACCAGTAAAAGTGTCCTGCTGCTGTGCCAGCGAGCCTGATGAACAAACTGCCAACATCCCTTGTAATAACTTATATAATAAGACCAAACTTGATTGGGAGGTGAGAGGTGGGAGGTGAATTCCAACTTGATATGGTATATGGCTGTATAGGCACATACATAGATGTTGGCCAGATAGGCACACATGTGTGTGTCAGCGAAGGTGGCAGATGGACGTTTGTTAACAATAAATGCTGTATTTCAACAGTAAGACACCACAATGAGAAAAATAATAAACTTCTCTTGTGCCTAGAGAGAAGAGGGTTTCCTCAACATCACAGACCTGTGCCATCAAAATTAAAATATGAAAATCACCACAGAAACCACAGCCAGGGTTGTTCAGGGAGGTGAGAGCTCTATCGGTGTCAGGCAGAATTTCAAATCGAAATCCAGTGCTCATTTTTTCCATTAGTCATGGCAGAAAACTGTTGGATATCTCAAAGTTATGCAGTACCATTTAATCATCGAACTGAGTTATTTTATCCAGCAGGATGTCTCAAAACCATAATATTCAAACGAAATACTAAACAGTCAAACTGATTGGCAGTTAGTCAGACATTTGTCTCTAGGCAGTCACAGAACATACAACTGCTGGTTGTGCACTTCAGCAGTACAAGATACAAGTGTTTTCTTTCAGTAATTCAGATACAGCCTTCAAAATTCTGCACAACTACTGCCAAAGGTTGGAACACTGACAGCCCACATCAGGAACAGGCAAGTGTTGGGTAACCCTGTGGCACACTGCCAGAGCTGGGTGGTTCGCATCTGAGGAGCATTTTCAAGGCCATATGTAATAACTACACCCACGCACACCCTTTCAGCTATCAGACCTGCATTGCCCCTCCACCGCTTCACTGAGCAAACACAGACACGTGAGTGTCTTTCCTGCCCTTCAGTGAACACACAGGTTTTACGTCCTTCCTGTTAACATGCCAACACTATGTGTAGAATCAGAGAGACTTCATTGTCCACGTTATTTATATGTTATCGCCAGCCTTTATCTGCCAGTAAGATTGCAACATACGCGACACAAAAACAACCTTCACAACATACAGGTTTGGTAGACAGTTCTGAACTCCACGATACATGAACACGAACACGAACATATGATTACAAATGTATATGTATGTATTTCAGACATCAAACTTTATATAGTCCCCTCCATTCCATACCATTCCATTCACTTTCTCTGGTTGAGAAAATGTCAAATTCAATGAGAAAGTATAATATGTAGAAATGGAGCTATGGCAAAATGTATTGAACTGTATAATAATGAAGGGAAGTCCATATCTCAAAAGTAAGCATAGGATTTTGTTATATTGTAATATTCGGCAGAGTAAGAGTTGGATTTCAAAATCCAACCACAAACATTGTAAGCAAACTAGAGGGAGTCTAAGCCATCAACCTATGAAGACACAAAGTAATTTTGTAAGCCTTGGATTTGCTTTTGATATATGCAAGCCAGAAAGAACAGGGCAATGTGACATGCCATTCTTTTTATAACATCATTTATCCTTCTCTCTTCTCTTTTTGCTGCCAATTTGGCCAACTGAAAAGATAATTGAACCTCTGTCAATCTAGGAGAGTGCAGCTCGGACACACATCCTCAAACACACACGTAATAAGCTGTTTTTATTTCCACTTCAGCATTGTTGTGCTGCAAATTCACTGCATTTGAGACTGTACAGGCTATATGCTTGTTCGACCAGAGGAGTCACCGTCATGCAGAGTCACCGTCAGGCAGGGACAATGCTGCCAGCCTCTGTGGCCATGCATTTAGCTTGAGCTGGATGTACACTCAGCTGCCTCACAAGAACCCACTCCTGCCCAATCCCATCTGTAACATAATGTCAATAGATTTCTGGAACAGCTTAAAGGGGGAAGAATGTCAAGACAGTGAACAGGCTCTTATCAGTGGCAACCAAAACAACCACTTCTGTGACTCACTCTTTGCGTTTTTAATGTTTTGCAATAATGCAGACAGATAATTACTGATTCACAAGGTAAACTGGGGAAATATGTGGCTCTGAGGTTGGCACTGGCACTGACTGTCTCATAATGGTTCCTTTACTGTTCCAAGACTGAATCTCACGCCTCTAAATTGTATTCACTCTCTTTTGGATTGGTTTTATGAAAGTGTACATACAGTATGTGTACTTGGGTGTATGCACACATGTATGTGTGTTCTGTATGAGTGCATGTGTGTGCATACAAGAACAAGCTTCTATAAGTATTGAAATGCGTACTGTGTTTACTGTCCTTTGGATTGCATGTATATTGTGTGCACTTTATGTATGGATATATGTGTGTACATAATAATAAGCTGAGTAAGTATGCATTTAATGGTACTTCAACCTTTTTTGTTGTGTTTGTTTAGACCCAGGATAACATTTTTTATAAATTCTGAGAAGAGGAGCAAGAACCATCCCAGAAGATTAAAGACAAATATAAATGAGATTGAAAGGGCTACAAATGGGAAGTACAAGATCAAAACTGGACTGTGCCAGACACGGCCAAGCCTAGTTTATCTGATGATCATGTTTTACTTCACTTGAAGTCCTCTGGGCAGACCATGGGAGTAGATTGTAAGGCTGATAGCTCTGCCTCTGCAGTAAGATAAACAGCAAGAGGCATGTTATCTGCAGCGGGGGCGGTGATTGACATTCTCGTTAAGTGCGAGAGAGTAGTTTCACAGGTACAAAATGTTAATTTCACCCTGGGAGTAGTTTCTGAGGCATTTCAAAATTGGCAGCTTGAATTATTTCTTCACGCCACTGCAGCTGATTCATGTGCTTGCCTTTTCTATTTTGCTTAGTTCTTTTGCTGTTGCCATCAGCAACCCAGCCATTTCTTTGGAAAACACAGCTAACATAATCTGTGTAGCTGAATAGGGAAAACCTGCATGTACATTGCATTCGACTTGCCTGCCTAATGTGTATTCTCTGCTCTGAGAGGTATAGAAATATAGTTATACTGAGAGCTGGTGAAACAGGGGACCTCTTAACTCTGAATGAATTCTGTTCTATTTGTCTTGATATTTCTTACATGTTCAGTGGAGATTTTTCTGAGTTGGAAATGCAAATATAAAGGCTTTCATCATAATAAGACCCTGCAACCATCTACAGAAGTAAGGAAGTCCAACATGGTCACAGATATGAATCTGTCCTTGTTGTGCTTTTCATTGCAGTGACATGCTGAAAGATGAGGTGAAGTAGCCATTGTAAAATGGCCTGTTGACTGAAAGGTCTGAATACTACAGCTGAATGTACTTATTTTAATTCTCATTACCAGAATGGGAAAGGGAAGGAATTCAAGCTGGTGCGTACCACTGCAGATAGGCTCTTGGATCAGGGACCTGAGTATTATTGAAATCAGGGCAGCCTCTCCCAGCCAATGGACTGATTATGCGGAAGCGCCACTGATTATTTTTATTGATCCATGTGTGCACTGAAGGATTGATGTGCAATAAAGACAATGCTCACATCAATGGCTTCCCACACTGACTGCCCACGTTGTTACAACCCAGCCAAGTGTCAGACCATAACAGGAAAAGGAAGTGTATTCTATCCACATATGGTGCTTTACTTCGATAATGGTGATCGGATACACTGTGTACTTGGATGACTGATTTGCCACCAATTTTATTTCGACCAAACAGGTTCTTCTCTGATGACAAAAAGATCCTTCTAGTGTATCTAACTTTCTCTGTTCCAGCTCTTTCTTTTACTTTGTAAAAAAGACACACAAAAAAAAACAGCTCATCAAAAAAAAAAGGAAAATCACCCAAATGGAAGAAAGGAAGACAGACATGTTATCCTCTTCAAGGTCTTGATGGCAGTCCAATCAAGATGGAAAACTGGCAGGTTTATGTTGCTGCCACTGACTTGTCTCAACAGGAATTGGCTGCTGAGAGATCACTATTAGGAGGTGTGAGATATTTCCAGTAAGCAGTCCCGGGCTGGTTTCTAAATCCCCTCCCCTGTCTGCACAGTGCATGTAGCTGATCCAGAACAGCTGAAGCACCTGGGGTGCCATCACTTTCACTTTCACACATCTTGTGCGTGAGGCCAGCTTCACATCATCAGTTTAGTTGTCCACCCCACCACCAAAAACCTCCCCTCCCTCCATTCCAGCACCCCTCCAGCCGTGAGTGTACCAGGAAAATAGGTACCATAACCTAAGCAGAAACTTGTCTAAAATGGTTGCCACTGGGGCGGTAGCTAGCCAGCGATATATCATTAATTTGGACCGTTTTTGCTCGTAAAATATACTCATTTCTAGCCAAAGAGAACATTACTGTATTACTGTAGTACTAAATTTGATCTTTGAAGAACAAAAATGTGCCTCCACTGTCACTGTATTTGTATGTAAATCTCAAACACTGGGGGTGGAGGGAGGGGAGGCAGCAGGCAAAGAGCAGTTCAAGCAGGCGGTCCTCAAAGTTTGGTGAAATTGTGAGAAGAGCCATTATTTTTGCCACTTCCCACACCTGCGGGGTTAAGTCCGTTATGGCAACACAATGTTCAACTGGTGCAATTCAAACAAATTTAAAGGTCAGCTCATCCGCCTGCCTTCGCCCGCCATCTGGATGGTAGAAACGCCTCCTCCACAGATGACTGGGTGCAACTGAGTCGAGTCTCACCAGAGTTTCCCTGCTCAATCACCCTCACAGCACAGCTAATGAAAAATACATTATTGGCCTTTAATAACGTGGCAGTGGAAATGTGGGCTTTCATTGTATATGATACCTTTGAATACATATAATCTGACCATGTCAAAGAGGAAATGCCATGTCAAAGAGTAAAGGCAAATATTAATATTTTAAAATCTAATACATCTGAAACATGCACATTATCAGGAATTAAAGATCATGTTTTTTTCCTTGTCTGACTGTAAAAACTATAAAAAGGGTTCTGATAATGAAGAGTCGTTCATTCAAAGTGTTAAACCTTTACGATGTGAGATCAGAAATTTGCTCTGACCTGAATGTTCTAATGCTGATATAATAAAAATAAAAATAACCGCTGGTATTAGAACATTGCCTTAGAATTAAAGAAAAAACAAAAACTACTCTTCAAAGTCCAGTCAGACTTCACCATTCATTGCCGATAAATATCTCAGCCTTATGACTCCCACAACTCCACAGAACAGCACGTGTTACCTATGGCTCTATGTAATTTTGAATTACAAAACAAAATAGTGAAAACTAAAGGCAATGTAATGCATGCTATCCCTTTAAAAGGCCAACACTTTCCACCAAGAAAGATGGACACAGATTGACCCCTCCTATCCACATCTTCTGCTCTCATTCGCTTTCACTGCTGTTGTGTTTAGCTGTTTTCAAGTTACACATCTAATGCTCAATTCCTGGAACAGCATTCAGCATGGAATAGCACTGGCTGCTCTGCCAACTCCATCTGCAAGTGGTTACCTGCAAAACTGCCACAGGCTCTACTAAAGACGTCATTGAACCAGTACTCCCCCTTCCTGAGTAAGAGGCAGGCTATGTACTGCTGGCCCCAGTCCAAGAGAGGCTAATGGCTGTCTCTCTCTCTCTCTCTCTCTCTCTCTCTCTCTCTCTCTCTCTCTCTCTCTCTCTCTCTCTCTCTCTCTCTCTCTCTCTCTCTCTCTCTCTCTCTCTCTCTCTCTCTCTCTCTCTGTCTCTCATACACACACATACACAGACACACAAAGAAAAAGCTATATTTATTAACATGTGTTACTTATATTTCTATATATGCTATATTTATTAATAACAGATACTTTAATTTAATCAGACAGAAGAAAAGAGCTCTGGGCTTATCATCCTTGACCAGAAACAGGTTTTATATGCAATTGCAAACTTATACCCTATCACACCAATAATAAAGATATCTGAATACAATACAAGATATTTTCATGCATTCATGTTTCAAGGTTTGTGTCATTAAAATGGCAAAACAATAAATCTTATGTCACTCTAACAATAATGGCACAATACAAGCCTCATGAAAGGTAATAGGTCTAGAGAATAAAATAACTTGAGTTATGAGAAATATTCTTTAGAATGTTTTCTATAGTCTTATCTGTAAATCTCCTCCCTTCTCCGAGCAGTAAAGCTGGATGTACAGCATGCAGGACGTTCAGGAGCTATTCTGCTCAAGGGTTCACATCAGTGTGACAACCGAGATATGTATTGGTAACCATCTTGTCTAAAGCCCAGTTCCATGTAAGCAACACTGGCAATTGTGATTGTGCACCTCCAAGACCCAGCTATCAAAGATTCCCCGAGCTTTAGCAAAAGAACATCTTGAGTCTTTCATTGATTTTTTTTTTAGTAATGGGTCAGAAAGATTGCTTTCTGAATTATGGCACCTTTAACTCGCTATTTTTAGTCTTCTTTTTTCATATTGTGCAAAGGGACATTGTGTAAATAAACCAAACTGGTGTTTTTCCACTATTAGTTCCAGACACTGACACACACACACTATTCCAGCATGGGTTCCAGTTAATGGTGAACTGTGGTTAAAAAAAAAAGAATGAGTAAATCCACCAAAGAAAAAATGGTTTGAACAGATTGCCCTCTCAGTTTTACTTTGTTGTCCAGCGAGGTTATTGACTGGTTATAAATACTAAGTATGGTAAATGTAGGCCTAATGTTTGTCACATACACTCACTGAGAACTTTATTAGCAACATCTGTACACCTACATATTCATGCGATTATCTAATCAGCCAATTGTGTGACAGCAGTGCAATTAATATAATCATGCAGACACATGTCAGGATCTTCAGTTAATGTTCACATCAACCATCAGAATGGGGAAAAAATGTGATCTAAGTGACATTGACCATGGGATGATAGTTGGTTCCAGACAGGGTGGTTTGAGTATCTCAGAAACTGTTGATTTCCTGGAATTTTCTTGCACAACAGTTTCTAGAGTTTTCAGAGAATGGTGTGAAAAAGAATAATCATCCAGCGAGCAGCAGTTCTGTGGGAAGAAACGCATTGTTACAAAGAGAGGTCCAAGGAAATGGCCAGACTGGTCTAAGCTGACAGGAAGTAACGCAAATAAGCACACATTAAAAGTGGTATGCAGAAGAGCATCTCTGAACACACAAAGTGTCAAACCTCTAAGTCGATAAGCTACAGCAGCAGAAGTCTGCTGCTGCTTAATAAGTCTAAAAATGAATAAATACCTAATAAAGTCCTCACTGAGTGTACATATGTGCACTGTTCTACCCTGCAGCACAGCAAGGTATGTCTGTCTCTTTCATGTATTGTCATTAGCTGGGGGCTATGCATAGATTGAAAACCAAAAACAGCAGAATTGTATCATGAGTCATTGAAATGCTGAGGTTCTGGTGCTTTCCATGATTGCAGCCTAGCTCTGAGTAAAATATGTAAACAATGAATGTGTTAAGCATGAAAATATGAATATGAAAACGTCAAAACAGTAATAGACACATACCCACATAAACACTCCATAAGGCCTGGTAAACGGTCTCATAAATCCATTACTCATTCAAAAAAAAACTTAAATCTGACCAACATCCTTGAATTTAACTTGTTTGGATTGTCATGCCAACTACCATATGGCCCACAGACCTTGGGAGATTCCATGGTGAAACAGTTGCTGTGTGTCCTAACCAGATGGGCTTTCTGAGAGACTGTTTGTATGAACAGATATGGTATATCATTTAGCAAGCGCAAATATGTTGAGTCCCACGACACACTGGTTTATAACTATAACGATAGCTGCTTTTTAGGCATTTAAAGTAAACACACGATGGCTTGCGGCGGTCTGTGGTGTAGTGGTTAGGGAATGACTGGGACACACAGGTCTCCTTAGTCTAATCAACTGTACGTCACTCTGGATAAGAGTGTCTGCCAAATGCCATTAATGTAATAATGTAACATTTCTGGCTTGAAATAAGTTCAATAATCAGTTTTTTTTTTGTTTCTCTATGTCATCGATTGTCACAAATAAAAATCATATGACTTGCAAATACGTACTATTCTCTTTTTTGTTTGTTATTCTATAGCGTTTAAGTTCCGTGACCCTCCCTTCCTCCACGGACATGCTGGCAGTGTCACATGAGTTACAGCAGCCTATGGCACAGTGTCCCTGAGTGAGTGAGTACCTGGTACCCTGCTGCATGCACACGCCATGGGAAAAACTGTTTGTAGTGTAGTGGTCAAGGTACATGACTGGGACCCACAAGGTCGGCAGCTTGATCCCCAGTGTAGCTACCATAAGATCTGCACAGCCTTTGGGCCCTTGAGCAAGGCCCTCAACTCTGCATTGCTCCAGGGGAGGATTGTCGCCTGCTTAGTCTAATCAACTGTATGTTGCTCTGGATAAGAGCGTCTGCCAAATGCCATTAATGTAAAAGATATGGTACAGTATTTAAACTGCTATGTTCTGCCTGTTATTATTTAGTGGAAGAAATAAAAAGCTAATAACCAAGAGAGCACTGTCTAATGGCTAATAGATTGACAATGTAAAGTGGAATATGACAGTGGAATCTTCAAAACAAGATGTGTGACTGGTCACAGGAGATTTCAGAGTTACAAAAAACATGACAATGTCAAAGAGGCTTGCTGAAAGATATTTTGTCTGTCTTTTTGTAGTTAAAATTCAATGCATAAAGGGAAGAAGCTTGTTTACAATGCAGTTAATCAGATCTGGTGGATGTTACATATGAATTGATACAGTGCACTGTTCAAATTCTGATTTGCAATAAAAGCATCATGACTTTGAAAGGCCCACTGTGTTCATGTAACCAGTTAAGCAAGTGCAATGACACGGACGGTTGAAACGCGTGGATTGAAAGATTTAGTCTTCATTATTTCACCAAAGTGTGTGCTGTTCGATCATCCTGGGGAAAAACAACGTTGAAATGTTTGTGAACTCTCACATTAGCCTCATTACTGTATGGGTCTGTTATCTACAACGCGCTCATGGAAAGAGAAACACAAGCTAGCAATCCATTAAAATAACAGAAGCACTGCAAGCAGTGTGCCACAATATAACAATAAATCCAGTCATTGGATGACGTCTGGCTTCTATGGCAACCAGCACTTGGGTTCATTTAAATACTCAAGTGCATCATTACAACAGGCCCCCGTTCCACAGCTGTCTTAGAACACAGCCAGGCCTCATGCCGAAGGAAATGGCAGGTTGCTGAAACATACACACTGGATGCTAATACTTCTATCAAGGTTGCCTTCCTGAACATGGTGTATATGTAGCATATAGCATCCATGGAATTGGTTCTGCAGGTGAAAATAATCAGCAGTGCTGCCATCATACCCTTCACAAGGAATTGAATTGTAAAAGGAATTACCTCTGTATCTGTCAAGGCAACTAAATTGGTCATCTGCAAGACATGTTGTGGACAAGAATGCATGATCATCATTCATAATAATGGTTTGATTCTTTCTTTGTCACTGTGATAAATGCGATTGTCTGCATTTTGTCAGAGTGGCACGGATGGTGCAGTGAGTAGCACTGCCGCCTCACAGCAAGGAGGTCCTGGGTTTGAATCCCCGTCGGCCGGGGCCTCTCTGTGTGGAGTTTGCATGTTCTCCCCATGTTTGCGTGGGTTTCCTCCCACAGTCCAAAGACATGCAGGTTAGGCTGATTGGAGAGTCTAAATTGCCCATAGGTGTGAGTGAATGGTGTGTGTGCCCTGCGATGGACTGGCAACCTGTCCAGAGTGTATTCCTGCCTTTCGCCCAATGTATGCTGGGATAGGCTCCAGCCCCCCTGTAACCCTGTTCAGGATAAGCGGGTTAGGATAATGAATGAATTGATGAATGAATGCATTTTGTCATGAATAAGAAAAACTAGCTCCTAAGGTTGGAGAACGCAATTATGCCCAATAACATTACTCAAATAGATATCTTTTTTTTTTTTTGTTCCAGAAACCACATCAAAACCATAAAACCTTAAGTGGGGTAACATTCTTACCATTTCGTCTCACTTCTCTGAAAACAATGTCTCTTGTAAAAAAAAAATGAAAAAATCCCCACACAGGTTTTTCAAATACACATGACACCTTGTGAAAATAAGACCGCAGTAAGTTGCTGTAAGGTGTATTTCTTCACTTTGAAGGAGGTAGGCTACGGACTCCTATAGGCTTACAGTCTTTATGCTAAGCTAACATGTTATGCCAACATGGAAACCGAGCCAAGGATGCACAAAACTGAAAATGAAATTGAACATCTCGTCTAAGTCTGGGTAAGTCGTAAAAAAAGGTATATTTCCCAAATGTTGGTGTACTCCTTTTTGGTTAGTACATGTTAGTACAGATAGCAGTTAATTAGACTATTCCTGAATGAAATAACATTAAATACTTTAAGTGATATCATTGACATATCACATAAAACCCAGAAGGTCAAACTCAATTCATTGAGCAAAGTAAGGGTTCTGCTTTTGTACTCTTGAGGTTCAAGGCTTGAGCAATGAGTAGTATGAGTATTGAGTATGTATGAATATACACTCACTGAGCATTTTATTAGGTAGACCTGTACACCAGCTTGTTAATGCAAATATCTAATCAGCCAATCATGTGACAGCAACTAAATGCATAAAAGCATGCAGACATGGTGAAGTGGTTCAGCTCTTTTTTCAGACCAAATGTGAGAATGGGGAAGAAATGTGATCTAAGTGACCTTGACCGTGGAATGATTGTTGGTACCAGACAGGCTAGTTTGAATATCTCAGAAACTGCTGATCTCCTGGGATTTTCATGCACAACAGTCTCTAGAGTTCTAGTTAAAACAGAAAACATCCAGTGAGCAGCAGTTTGGCGGGCAAAAACGCCTTGTTAATGGTCCGAGGAGAAGGGCCAGACTGGTAGAAGCTGACAGAAAGGCAACAGTAACGCAAATAACACAAAACACGCATTACAGCAGAGGTATGCAGAAAAGCATCTCTGAACAAACGTCTCAAACTTCTAAGTGGATAGGCTACAACAGCATAAGACCAATAAGTCTAAAAAGTGCACAGCTGTTTCTGAATACGGCTGCCTGACAAAGGAAGAAGCCGCACTATGTGCCGCAGAGTGAGTAGAAACGGAGCCTCTCTCAGCCGTTCTGTACGCTGAAGGCTGAATGCCGTTAACACCCGCCCCCGTACTTCGCCTCCGAATGTGCAGACTTGTGAGAAAGGTTATCTACTGCACACCCATCCGACTGAAAAAGAACAGCCTCTCTCCTTGTGTCTCAGCTCCAGAGCTCTCCGGCCATGCCTCGGAGGAACAGGGCAAAATAAAGAGTAGGGAACGTGAGCACACCCCATGCTGCTGTTTTTTTTTTTTTTTCTGCTGGCATCCAGCCAGCTCTTTTTACTGTAAGTGTGTCATAATTTTTACCGCCCTCTCCAGAAAGTGGGTGGGGCAATAGCCTTGCTCCAGCCAATCCCATAGCTCAAGAGATGGGGTTTGAAGATCAAAGTCTTCAAAAGGGAGGATCCAGTTTTATTCCATTATGCCTCTCCATGATCTCAACACTGTTTTTTTTTTCATTCTTTTTTTTCTGTGCGCACTACTAAATTTGATTAAACCCGCTGATTTCACCTTATGAGAAAGTCCAGTTTGATAAAAACAAAGAATAATACACAGAAAGTAAAAACCAATAGTCTGGGTCATCTGTCCCCCTCTCTCTCTCTCTTTCAAAAATGCGTAGGATTTTCACATTCCCCACAGCCAAGAAAAATAGATCCCAGGGAGGAGTTTGTTGTATAGGCATGCCCCTTTTCCATTTAAGTTTTCTTTAGAAAACCATTACCAGGCAAACTTCTCAAACAACAACAGAGGGGTGACTCATAATGCCCAGACTTGTAGAGTGTACAATTTTCTTCATTCCGCATTCCATACAGTACCTATGGGATTTAGTTAAGTGGGTTTTTCCTGAATGTATTTATGGATTGATTGGTTGCATTTTTGCAGTAGTATATTCAAACAACTCCCTCAGCAGGAAATCTATGATTACTTCTTGCTCTAGGAGGAGGAAATCATTACAGCACATTTGCAAAGCAAAGATGATGAAGATTTGTTTAACTGTGCCATTATGATATTATATCTCTTCTGTTCCTGTCTCTTAAGAAATTACTTTGCACTATCAATTCCGTTTTTAATATTTAGAATGGATATTAACACTCTGAGGGGTTGCTTTGGTGAGCAAGTTCCAGGGTTTGCTTTTAGAGCGGAAGTGTAGATATGCATGACTCACGTCAGTAATAATAGCAACGTGCAAAAATAAAAATGAAAAGCTTATTGGCAGAAAGCATTATGTTTTTTTCCACTAAAGATTATTCCTATAACTGGATTAATCTGATTTAACTTCGAACATCGAATCACTTGTGGTTTGGCTTTTCTGGCAGGGACAGAATATGAAGAAGAAAAGGCTCCATTTCATTTAAGATAAAGCTTTTCTTCTAGTTGAGGAACATTAACAAGAAAACAAGGGCCTACATGACAAATTGTACAGAGAACTTGGACCTTCTTCTGACGCACAACTTTTACGACCTGTTAATGACTCCAAAGGAAACTGCTATATAGATAGGAAATCAACTGTACTTCATGTCTTATCACCAAATGAAATAAAAGAGTCAATTGGATATCTCATTTTACATAGGGGGGACGATAAGTCTGTAAGGAAGGGACGAGGACAGTGAATTAATTATTAGCCAAGTGTAAAGTTAGGAATCAGGTCATAACCAAGAAAGGAGACTACATTACTTATTACAAGACTTTAGGTTGAAAATCCATTCAACTGGACTGTTCACCATAAAAAACTGCAGGATCAAATCCTTTGTAACTAAAATGTTGTCTGTGGGACATCGCTGCTTAAACTTAACTGCAACAGGAAATATACGATGTGAACGACAGGATAATGCACAGCTACTGTGGTTAACTTGCATCCTTTCAGTGCCTTTGAGTTCATATTGACCTACCTCTGATGTGGCATGCTGTGGTGTGTTTTTGTTTCACAGCACTAGTTTCTCGGTTATCTGAAACTGATGTACTAAGCAGCATGGGAGCAGAGACTTTACCAATTAAGGTATGAAGCAAAGGCCAGGGGTGTGTCAAACAGGGTATGCCAATATTGCATCACACCGGGGATTTCCCCAGAACTGCAGAGCAGCTTGGCGTTGGGTTCATGTGTACAGAAGGCAATGGGAGTATTTGTGGGGAGGTATAAAGGCATGAACAAGACAAACTCCAAGACCTCTTTTTAAGTGGTGTCTATAACCACAATTTTCTCTCTTTCCCCACTGTGTCTTTTATAGCCTGTGTCTTCATCTGACATACCTGCGAGTTTAACTGACAAAATGGAAAAAATAATGTTAATTAGTGCTGCCGTCTGACTTGGGCTCAAAATATAAGATGAATATTGTTATGAATATTGTACCATAACACTGCACTGATTTTATAATTCCTCAGAAAATCTGGAATCAAGTATACTACATCCACTGTACAGTACAGGAGGTATTTGGACAGGGACAACAAAACCACACATTTTACCTTTTAACAAAAACTGTCACAGTGGAAACACTTCTGGTTTACTGATATTACAGGTTGCAGACTTCAGGCAGTCATTGAATGCAAAGCATATTCAACCAGGACTAAATATGATGATCTTAATTCAGATTGTAAATTTATACAATTATTTTTGGTCCCCTAAAATAGAGGTTAATAATGAAGCTGGTTCCACTTGGACCACTTCTCCTCTAAGACAGCCCATGAGGTTGATTAGCCCCGGGAAGCACAGGCAGACAGAAGCAGCCCACAGGGTAGACCTCTCCAGAGCTGGACTGGCTTCAGCACAGCAAAACTCGGTCTTGGTGGTCTGTGGTCAGAGTGCGCTGTAGAGCCATGGCAAGGCAGCCGGCTAAAACCACACAAGAACTCACAGCAGCAACAACCCGGCAACCACCTCAGGGCCAACAAAACAATGCCACAGAAAACCACCCTTCAACACTGCCCAGGAGCAGGGTGGGTGGGTGTGTGCAGTGAGTTGGACATGCATGCAGGCCCGCATTAAGGGGTCTGGAGGCCCTGGGCTGACACATAGGAGTGATTCTGACACACGACCGATTCTGAGCATGAAATTTACAACTTCAAATTGAGATTCATAATCCTTAGCCTCTTTCAAAGCCAAAATATACCTATTGGATGCTGGCGTACAGGCTGCTATATCACATATCACAGAAGTAGCCTTTGAAAGCATAATCAATCAGAAGCCAATGTTGTCATCATTTGAATATAAAGGTACATGGTAATCTTTTAACTGCACATGCAATGGCATAAAACAAAACAGAGATTACAGCAGTGATTTCATTTGAGCTGTGAAAATGAATTGGGAATGCTTAATACGAGTTCAAATAGGAAAGGCAACCTGACCAAGGAGATATCCTTTGCATGTATTTATATTCATACGTCACCTGTGTGCACTTACAGCCTGCCCAAGGAAGGTAGTATTCTAACTTTTATTACTACAATGAAACCTACGTGCTACAGAAGAATACCATCACAATGGCTGACTCATTACTATGTAAACAGACAGCCTTGTCCGAATGCCAGTAAGCACGTACAGGTAGCATCTGGCAACGTTTTATTGAGGACTTTCTGGGTGGAGCTGCCCAGGCACTGAGCCCTACGCCCACCTGCTTACCGACACCCTTCAGACAGACACCTTGTTCAGCACTGACACAGGGGGCCACCCATCCTCTCCAATTTGGCTCCTGTCAGAGCATGGTTGACGTCAATGTCATGTCTATGGAGACATGGTTAAAGGGGCTATTTTGGAACCGCAGGTACAATCCCTAGATTAGTTGACGTGTCCCTGTCAGGCAAAGGAGTGAACTGTTCATATAATCCATCCCTCTTGTTTTCCCCCGTTGGAAATAACAGTATGAACAACTGTTCTGCAATCAGCAGTTGCACTTGCACAGCAGAAATTGTTTTAGTGAATTACATCAGAAAAAACTCAAAGAAACAAAATGTAATAAACCGCCTTCGACAAAGTTTGGAGAAAGGCATTGCAAACTAAGAAGAAACGAGATGAGACGCATAAGACACAAGAAGAGCATAGGTTTAAAACAAAGTGTTTTATTGGGCAATCTTAAGGCTTTTTTTATTGCAAAACTATATCAACAGAATCTGAACTGCAGATTTCTAATAAAAAATAAAAAATAAAAACTAGCATCTACATAAACAAGTGAATAAACGCTTTGCAAATACTGGAACATGACCAAACAAGAAAAGTCTATGGGAAGCGAAACTTCACCAAAAAATGCTGCATGCAGCAAAGTCTTCAAACATTCAGGAGTATTGCAGAGGACAGCTGAAGATATTTCCACACAAGTCCTCCACCACCAATTATCACACAACCTGCCAGTTTTGGATTTGGATTTTATCTCCAATGTTTTGCAAATAAAATCATGTTTTGGTTTCAATAAATGATCTTATTATGAGTGTGATGGTTCCAGAAAGCTTGGCTGCAGTGGAGAGCAGCACATTCTCTAACAGCCACTGAGGACTGACAGGGCAGAATGAAGCAGGGAACTCCACCTGATGTGCCAACAACAGACATTTCACCCCACATTTCCGTCAAGAACTAGAAAAGGCCCATTGCACATGCTGAAGCATATGACTGGTGCCCCAAAGGCACATAGCATGCAGACAGGGTTTGGGCAAATTCTACTCAGTCAAGTAACAAATTAATTGGCATTCAGTTCACAAATTGAAGATAATTTTTGAATGATTTAAATGTATGAAATTCAGTCATTTTCATCAACTGCTTGAGTTGTCAATTAATTCATCCCAACTGTGATGGCTGAAGTACAAATTGACTCATATGATGCTCTATTATTTTAATAAATAACCAGCAAAATTATGTTTGTAAAAATGTGAAAAGGCGAAATAGGAGACAAGTACATATAGGGATGCATTTCTACAGAATGATTGCCATGCCTAGGAACCTTTCATAAAAAATGTGTAGCACAGAAATGAAATTCAGGGTATGAGGAAAGTAAAGATGAAATGGCCACAGCCCAAGATCCAGCTGACATCCATAGCAGCTGGAGTCACATTTAACAGAGCACATACCCCACCTCCTGGATAAGGACAGTATTGCAAGAAATATAAAAGCTGCTTCTGCTCATTGACAACAGTGCAGCGCATTCTTACCACCGGTTATCGATCCATCCATCCATCATCTGAACCCGCTTATCCTGATCAGGGTCGCTGGAGCCTATCCCAGCATACATTGGGCGAAAGGCAGGAATACACCCTGGACAGGTCGCCAGTCTATCGCAGGGCACACACATCATTCACTCACACACTCACACACTCACACACTCATACACTCATACACTCATACACTCATACACTCATACCTACGGGCAATTTAGACTCTCCAATCAGCCTGACGTGCATGTCTTTGGACTGTGGGAGGAAACCGGAGTACCCGGAGGAAACCCACGCAGACACGGGGAGAACATGCAAACTCCGCACAGAGAGGCCCCGGCCGACAGGGATTCCAACCCAGGACCTCCTTGCTGTGAGGCGGCAGTGCTACCCACTGCACCAGCCGTGCCGCCACACCACCGGTTACATAAATTACAAAAATAAAATTTAAAAATCCTATTTATGTATCCATTAAGTTTCAAGCATTAAAGCTGAGCCTCTGCCTTTTAAAATGGTAAATGATAACAACATTAAGTAAAGTAAACTGTTGCAAGGTGAAGAATCAAAACAAGCAGAACAGGAGCACAAACACCTGGATACAGCTAAAAACTGATTGGACAGTGGGATGGTGAGATCAAAGTTGTTGAAGGAAGAAAGATGGCACTGAACTATCAACTCATATTCCTTTTTAGCCTAGCCATATGTAGCTACGCAAGCCTACTTGCCAGAAAAAAGCTTTCAATTTCAAGAAACTGTGTCCATTTCATACCCAACAATCTAGGCTATCCAAAGACTCGGGCTTAGAAAGTATGGGGCAACAGCTCATCGTAAGAAACTTTGCCATAGGGACCCATTGTAAAAACAGCGCTGCATAAGCAGATTAAAGCTTGGAGCAATTTCCCAGCATGCAGTTCAATACCCAGCTCCCTCTAGTGCGGGAATCTGCAACCCACGGTCCACAAGGGCCGAGAACTGCTGGTTTTCTGCCCTCCCTAGCAACTAATTACTTGGGGAAAAGAAAAGCAGGGCTTTATTTGGATTTAAGGGTTGATGCTCTCAAATGATCCATGCTCTGGTGTTTAGTCAGTTCAGACTCTGCTCACTAGACTCCGTCAAATCTGACAAATTCACACAGTCCATCACAATGGTGCAGGGAGAGAGGAACCCCTACAACAAGGTGCACAGAATGCCCAAATTTTAGAGAGTCCATATCACTCTTATTTCACACAGGGATGCCTCATCCAGTCACAGATATCACATAGTCCATAGTGTGAAATAACTGGGCCAGAATAGCTTGGACTTGTGTGTGCAGGAAGCATAAATTACAAAGAAATCATGCACGGTCTGAAGTGCAAAGTATTGACACATTTAATTTGACACATTACTTTAAAAAATACAGCAAGGGAAGAAAGATGTGGATACAGAGAATTAAAAAAACAACATTTCTCCATTCCTAAGTGTACAGGTTACTTTGAGCTTCATTGAATTGTACCAACTTCCTGAGGATCTCAGTGCTCTGGCAGGTGTCCAACTAAAGAAATTAAAACAGACAGAGAAAAGTGATATTCTTCTTTATCGGCAGGGCCAGGGTTTTCAAAAGTGAATTATATTCTCAAACACAATGCCCAGGCATTAAATAAAACTACAGGTCAACTTACCTTGACCAGCTTGCTCAAGGGAGTGAGTGCAGGTTTGTAGGTCTCCATAGTGAGAGAGTCAGGGAGGAGAACATCACTGTAGCACTGATACAGAATGGCAGGGATCCTCTGAACCTGACAATGGCTAAGCACTGAGAGAATTCCATAATATCAGTTACAACAAAAATGTAAATTGACATGATGAAATTACCAGTAGTCTGACAATCAACCTTTTGTCCAAGATCTTTTTTTTTTTTTTATAAATAAAAAAAACACAATGGACTTACCTGCAGCTGCGAGACCAGTTACAATATTGGGCTGCTCCAACAGGGGGCAGGCTGGCTGGCTCCCATACTGACTGGACTTCAGGGCGCGCAGGAAGGGGGCTCCGCTGCTGAACGGGGAGTCTGGACTTTTGTACTCGGCCATGGAACAGTCTGAGAGAACCGTCACGTTGAGACCTCTCTGCTGAATGCAGGCAAACACCTGAAATATGGAAGGCAGCTCAGAAGACCCGCATAATGAAAGAGCATGACTAGCAAAATAACATTACATTAATTTAGTACAAACACTGTTCATTAGAGTAATTTACACTACAATACAAAGGCTAAAAGAAATAGGGTCGTGAGAATCTAAATCCAATAAAAACAAAGGAGGCTTCGGTTTGTGTAAATGGTTGGCATTTATATAGCGCCTTTAGCCAAAGCGCTGTACAATTGATGCTTCTCATTCACCCATTCACACACTCACACATCGACGGCGATTGGCTGCCATGCAAGGCGCCGACCAGCTCGTCAGGAGCATTTGGGGGTTAGGTGTCTTGCTCAGGGACACTTCAACACAGCCTGGGCGGGGGATCGAACCGGCAACCCTCCGACTGCCAGACGACTGCTCTGACTGCCTGAGCCACGTTGTGTACTGGGGTAAAGTACTAAAGACACTGACACTGACACAGTACAAAAAGCCTTACCTTTTCTGTCCACTGGAATAATTGGTCTTCGGCTATATAGCAGGTACACTGGCAGATTAAAACCTTAAAGGATGAAAACATCTTCAACCTTAACTTGTGCATACAAAGTAAAAATGAGACAGTTCAACAAAATGTGTTTTGTTAACATTAAACACATACTTAAAAATTATTTCACCGACAGTGCTACATCAAACACTTAAACATATAGTCCATTACACCAGGATCCAGAATCAGGGCACCTTCTCAGCATTGTGCAATGCTGATCTTTTGGCTACAGACCTTTGGGCAGTCACTTTGTCTGTAGATCACACAGCTGGGCTGCTGGCTTGAATCCTTGCTCCTCTCATTCCAGAGCATCACGGAGCCCACTGCTACCCAATTCCCAGAGTTCAAAACGTAGGCTGAAAGAAAACCTGACACAGAAATAGGATGCTTAGGCATTACCCCATGGGGTTCAATAAAGTATATCTTAAATCATGTTATTTCCAACAAAAACTATATGATGGACTTTTATGTGTACACTTACCTGCTGCATTGGGACCCACTGCCATCACAAAATTAGAACACTGTACAGTTCTGTCAGAGGGGTTTGTTATTGACTGTGTGGCCTCTGGGCACCAATTGACATGGACCTCCCTTTTAAAAAATAAGAAAAAGCGATTAAAAAAACAAAAGAAGGGCTAGCTACTGGGTGAATGCACATTTTATTTATAGCTGGTGCTTATGTTAAATGTTATCATTTAACCAAAAATATTAAGTGGCTGGATATAGGCTACAGAAACAAGAGTCACGGTTACAATTACACACTACACATGGAACAGAAAGTGAAAGTAGCGTATGTAGTCATTCTGGCTAATGAAACAGCAAAAACATGTTACAAAATATCTTTAACGTTGACGACATACATACACGTCAAGACCACTATTGTCAACAGGTCACTTACAGATACACTTTAATTCATGTAGCGAACAGAACACATTTGACAGTACTTACTCGTTTGCTAGCTACACTCGTATATGCTACTGTAGGCTATCGTGTTAGCGTATAGCTAGCGAAAGGAGCTAGAAAGTGGGTACCTAACTTTACTTAGCTACTATATGCAAGCAAGCGTAAACGAAATAATGAGTTAGTGGGATCGATTCGTAATTGCATTTACATATGAGTCAGCAATAACTAGCAAGCGATTATGTCTATTAAACCACAGCAGCACGCCCTTCATTTTTAGTTAGCTAAATTACACATGTGCTAGTTATATTCGGGTGTTAGCTAGCTAATACATTTTGGTCACCTCTTCTGTTCAATCTCTCTTCGGATTTGCTGATCCTCTTCGTTTTCATTGTCCACATCCTCCTCGTCCTCCTCCACAGCCCGCGAGTATACGGATACAACTTCTCCGAAAAAGGTTGCCATTTAACCAAATATGCTATCTTCGCCTTCGTTGCTTAGCTTGATAACGTCTGCGTTAAACATGAGACCAGGGATTGACATTCCCCCAGAAACTCGTATACTCCAGTGGTCACCGGAAGTATTGCAGGTTATTAAGCCTCTGGTGCCAAAAAACATATGTAAACTAAAAATCCATTCAAAATATGACTTTACCCTGGCTGTCGACTTTATTTTGGACAGTACTTTTAAATTAATTATAATTGAACAGACTGAACTAAGTACTCTTCTTCACGAGCCACGCAGAAGAAGATAAAATATATAAGATTTTTGTATTCATATTCATGCCATCCGTTTAGATAGCTACTCAGTGCGCATGCCCTGCTGCCAAAAAGGCCCATAGTCAAACATGGCAGCCTCCATAATTTGGCTTCTTGCGCCATTGAGCAGTTCCCATAGGAATCCATGGAACCGGTAGGCGGAAGTTGTCTTCAGTTCTTAGATGTCGCTGGCGTTAAACAACCAATGCAAGTGAAACGCGGCCCCGGACTCACTGTTAGGCAGCGCTATGACTATTAGTTATACCACAGCAACAACAGCAGAGGGTGCTCTAGACTTATATACTTGACGATATATATATATTTTTTTTTCATTATGACAGTGCAAAAATGATTTTTTAGCATCTGTCCTCGATACACAGAACAAAAGTATTCACTTTGATTACACGGCATACCCGGTATGTTTCCAGTTAAAAGGCAGGGAAATGTTGAAAAATACATGTATTTAGCCTACATTCAGAGACAGAACCCAAACCAGGCAGGCTATATCCAGGTAAAACTAAAGCTATATTGGGGTTAACATAGTCAATTTATGTCAAAACATTTCTCAACCTAGATTTCTACCCCTCCAGACATCTTGATTCCAGCTTTTGCTCACTGAGCAGCTTGAGACATGGCACATTATCCTACGGGACCTACCCATGTGAAACAGACGTGGGGTAAATACATCATTGTTTCAGATTCAAACACTTTTCTACGCTTTACTGAGCTTGTATGGTGAATTGGAACTTATGGAATACTATCCGAGAAGGCAATCCTTGTTATCTGGTCCTCTTGCAGTTGCACCAGGCAAGATCAATAGAGCTCAGAAAAGTATTTGAATCCAAAACAATGATATATTTGACCCATGGTCTGATGTGAACTGATGTGAGTGTGACCATAAGGAGGTGCACAATGCGTAGGTATGCAGAGACATTCAAATGTGCCTAGAAAACACACTGACATCATTACACCACCACCAGCCTGCACTGTTCAATTCAGTTTCTTGGTTTTTTTTTTCAATCTCAGGAGGAGATTCAGCACTCGTGGATGGTGCAGTGGGTAGCACTGCCGCCTCACAGCAAGGAGGTCCTGAGTTCCAATCCCCGTCAGCCGGGGCCTCTCTGTGCGGAGTTTGCATGTTCTCCTTGTGTCTGCGTGGGTTTCCTCCGGGTACTCCGGTTTCTCTCCCACAGTCCAAAGACATGCAGGTTAAGCTGATTGGAGAGTCTAAATTGCCCATATGTGTGAGTGAATGGTGTGTGTGCCCTGTGATGGACTGGCGACCTGTCCAGGGTGTATTCCTGCCTTTCGCCCAATGTATGCTGGGATAGGCTCCAGCCCCCCTGCGACCCTGTTCAGGATAAGCGGGTTAAGATAATGGATGGATGGATGGATGGATCTCAGGAGGAACCTACCTGTCTAGTGAGGATGTCTGTCCTCTGCTGGCCAGCCTGGTGTAATAATAGCAAAGATAGAATTAATGATTTAACGCAGAATTTGATGCAAACTTTACAGTGCATGAAAATTCCAGGTGTTTCTGAGATTCTGGAACCACCACACCTGTCACCAGAAATCATACCATGGTCGAAGTCACTCAGATCACACGTCTTGCCCATTATGATGTTCGGTCAAACAAAAACGAAACTTCTTCACCATTTCTGCATGCTTCATATACTGAGTTTCAGCCACGTGATTTACTGTGTTGCTTAACGAGAAGACGTAATACAGCAGCCACTTAGTGTATCTGCACAGGTCCAAGAAAGGCTTCTCCTATACTGTATTATGAGTACCATTTCAAATACAATCTGGGTTTAACAGACTCATTTTTTAGGTTTACACCCTGCTGTGAGAAATTCTATTGTTCTGATTATCTCCGTGAGTCCTGGTGATATGCGTTGTTCATTAGAATCGATTGACCCCATCGGGTAGTTACCCCTGTGATACTGTGGGGGCGCAAAATTTACCGAAAATTTCAAATACCAGACACACCCCTCTCTGCGCCTCCATGGTTCAAACTGATCAGCTCAGCTGTCGTCTTTCTTCGAACAAGATGGTGGACAGGCTTCGATTTGAAAATCATCAAGAAATGCCTATATTATTCAAACCTTGATAGCATGCTCCAGATAACAAAACTGTGCATTTAATGTAATGTTCCAGCTGAAACTACACTCGCTAGCACAATGATAGAGCTAGCAATTTAGCGGTCCGAATAAAAATGTTCCTCAATTCATTCACTTTGCGTTATCCACAACGTCTTGACCTTGTATAGTGGGAAGAAGGCCAGCTAGCGTTTTATTGTTGGATTTGTATCCGCTAATTGTGCCATCAATCGCTTATAGCCTACGTTAACGTTACTTAAATTCAAGGTTTGTTGTTTGCAGAACGTTGTCTCGGAATGTTCACTGACAGCTGAGCAATAGATAGCCCGCTAAGGTTAAATAGTTAGCTAGCTATCGTCTGTTCAACGTTGGAAACGCTTTTAGAAACCTTGACTAAGCATTCTACCGTCCTCGGTAACATATTATTGTTATTATTATGTGCGTGCATGTGCTATAGATGGCTATATGTTGGCTTGCTGGCCGTAGTGGCTCGTTGGTCTAGGGGTATGATTCTCGCTTCGGGTGCGAGAGGTCCCGGGTTCAAATCCCGGACGAGCCCATTTTTTTTTTTCATTTATGTACCAACAGTATTTGTGACATATTTGGCTGGTTTCACAGACACGGATTAACTTTATCCCTAGAATAAATTTAGTTCTGTATGGAGAATTTCCAGTCAAGATGGAAACTGAATTGTTTGTTATAGCTGCGTGTGCATGTATTATATACCTACATGTAATTATTTGGATGGTCATTCAATATATGTGATATACCCCCAACACAGCCAATGGCGATGATTTCTCCTTTATTAAAACAATGGGTCCGTTTCACTGACACAGATTAAGCCTTTTTCATTTCGTTAGTTATGAGTATTATTGCGGTCAAGCAGCTTGATTCTTGTGTCTGTGAAACTGGACCAATAAGAATGAACTTGAAGCTCTGAAATACATATCAGGAGTAATATCCGTGGTAATTATAGGCTGTAGAGTATGAATGTAAGCCTAAATCAATTTTGCTCCAAAAATACCACTGTTTATGTTGTAAAAACATGGGCTCGTCCGGGATTTGAACCCGGGACCTCTCGCACCCTAAGCGAGAATCATACCCCTAGACCAACGAGCCACTGCAGCACTACGGCGGCATTTTTTGGTTAAACTAGACTACTACAAATCTCAGCAATAGACTAATATGTGAATCTAATCTACGTAAATGGTTCCATTAATAATCTCAACAATATTAGTTTATAGCACACATGGCGCAAACTCTATGTGTAACGTTGACAGATAACACTACTAATACTACTCACCACTCCCTCATAGCTACCTGTATGTTGCATAAATTAACGATTCCTCAGGACAACGACACTGCACTGATATGCTAGCAAGCTACATTAGTTAAATGCTCTCATAGAAGAGGTGCAGAAAACACATGTTTGGCGCTTCATTTACATTTGTATTGGATACTAACTAGCTGGTAGTCAGTCACATTTATTAATTGAGGCTGGAAGCATTTTTAAAACTGCAACACATTTCAACATAATAGAATGGATATATTTCCTTATGTATTGTGAAATATTGTGTAACTCGTAACATCGGCGTGGGTCGCTAGTCTAGTACTGTTTCACAGCTAGCGAAACTGAAATAGTGGAAATGTCTGTTGCGACACCGTGCCGACAACCAATCACACACACACCGCAGTGGTTCAGTGTTCTAATGAACCAAATCACAAACCGCCTAGCTAACCTGTAAACATGCGAAAGAGTAACCCACATCCGCACCCTAAAAGAGCGAGGGGGGGGGGGGGAGAAACCAAAATGTGGATTTGATTGACGTGTGTACCTGCCTCTAGGCTTGAACCAGCCTTACCCCACGCACCAATTGAAGAGCTGAGATAGGTAAGAGGCGAGTCTTCCTGTGGAAATGCAGGAAGGGGACGAGGGACGACGTTAACGAATATAGCAAACAAGCGCAACAAAAAAAGCTCATTTTATTCATAATATACATCAAAGAATGGTGATAAGACTAAAAGATATGTCGCGTTTCTATGCCATATTCATTGGATATGCTTTACTTCTATTTTTCGGTAAGATCTTAGATTTATCCTGTTTTTGAGGACACAAGAAGCATTTGAGCATACGGGACGGGATGAGGAAGCCATCCAGCCACTTAACGTTAGCTAGGCAGTCTGTGTAGGCTAATCTACTAATTTAGCTAAATAGATCGTAAATAATATTTTAACCTGAAAGTAAGCGAACGGGTTCTATGCGTTTGAGGCGTAGTTTAATTTGTAGCTACGTGATCAGTAATCTTACCAGGTTAGCAATTTTATCACGTTGCTAATGTTAGCTAGCTAACGGTTAACTTAGCTACCTGTTTCGCCTTTGATAGTTTACTACATTTCTAGCTAACGTTACTATTCTTAGGTGATAACATTTAGGTTTTCTAGCAGGTCGTCATATTTATGTTCTTCCTCTGCACGTATCGATTAATTTGTGGTCAATATAAGATTACTTTCTGCGTGAGAAACATGTTTTGGAATTTTTTGTGTTAGAATTGGACTATTTTAATTTATTCATCGTTACGTTTCACGTATTGCATATCAATGCCAGCCACAAGTGTGTGAAACATGATTCTTCTGAACATCTTGTACCTTAACGCTTTGAAGATTAGGTTTTTGTTGGCTGACCAAGATCATGTCATATGTCAGGGATACTCACCCCGATTGTTATAGACTTTCGAGTTGTGGTACGCTACTTAGAATGGCAACTTTTGTGTCATCACGTCAACTTTTTAATAACCTGTCTGTCTATGGTCAAACTTTCACATAACCTTGTATTTCACATAACCTTGTATTCACTTGGGTTGCACATTATCCAATCGTGGCTTGAAATGCAGCGTTAAACTTATACCACCTAGGGTGGTGATGTCGGTTCAGTATTTCAGAGGCTAACCATTTTTTCTTAATTTTGGAGATTAAAGAAGAGCTTTACAGGGGTTTGTTCGTCGTTGACCGTGTTGTATGACGTCTTTTGAAGTTCTCAAGAAGCAACACATTTTAATTCACTTTTTGCGTTCTCTTGACATAACCAATCTGAAAGTAAACATGGCTTCCTTTTTATATTCCTTTGGTTGTTTTTTTGTTAAACATATGACAAACATATTTAGGATATTTTATATTCCTCTTCGCTGTTTCCTCTTTTTTTCCAACGGGCACAATAACAAGTTAATGTCAAAAATGCACAATAAGTCTTTATGCTGCTAGTCACATTTGAGCATTGCATGGCAACTTTGTCTGTATGTTGGTTGTATAACCAACTTATTTATATATGAGTGTGCAAATTCATTTTACTATAGTCTTTCCTGAGTACTTTATTTTTGAGTGGCAACAGCTGAAAAGCTAGTTGTGGAAAAAAAGCTGTTTGTTCTGTGCTGCATCAGCATGTTTTTCACTCCTGCTGCCTACTTCCTCTCAGCTTACTCATCCGGTACTTTTTTTTGGTGGGGAAAATATTCAAAAGGAGCAGACATCATAGGGAAAACTTCAGTCAGATAGTGATTTTGGGGAATGATGTTACGCTCCCTATAGGGGGTGTTCTATGTAGGGCTGTGGCTTCAGTTTTGTACAGGCAAGTCAAGTTGCAAGGCTTGCGATAAACCTGTTTTTTTCCAGAAGATGATTATAACTTTTTCAGGTCACAAAGTGGCTGTTTGCGTGAGGTGTAGCCTAGCCTATTTCGTGGTCGGTCTTGATGAAGCCCTAGAGGTGAAATGGAAAGTTCCGCTGCATCTCACTGTTGGTTGCATGGCATGCAACAGTGCGACACAGTGCTGTAAAGGAATGCTAATAAACAACCCTGGGGCATCTGGCATAAGTACTTTGAGTTTGCAGAGCGCCATTGTAATCGCAGCGACCGTTACTGTACTAACACTGCAAATAGACCACCAATTATGATGCTCATTGTTTGTGCAGTTAAGGGTATACAGATCAAATCACTGTTTATTTTTATCACACACACTCCAGGTAAAACCATTAAGTGTGTTGTTTTTATGTACACAGGTACATTCCCAGCCACTGCTATTGATGTGTTCACGCCAGGAGAGGTGATGGTGGAGAATGGAACCACGGGGGTTCTCAGGTGCACTTTTCAATCAAAGGAGGTTATCAGCAGTGCAGCATCTGTGTCCTGGACGTTTCTTGCTGAGGGATCGAATGATTCCCCGGCCACTGTAAGGCATCTACCTTTCATTCCCTCTTACAGGAAAATCTTTCACTCCATTCACATTTTTCCTGTATAGAACACACATTTGTACAATTTTCACCCTTACAAGCTTACCATTTTAATCAAATGCCCTCCTCTTGAGGGTTCTGTCCTTTATTTAATTTTTTTTGCCAAAATAAGTATGCCATTAGTATCTCAATATATAGACATCTGTAGTTACCAGTCACTATGACAGAAAGTACCTTGTAAATTCACTCTTGAGTTACTTAACACCACGCAAAATTCATGATAAATGCTTGCTTGGACTTATCAGGTATGAATAAAAATGTAGCCTTGTTAGGTGGGTTCATGGTAGTGTATGCATAATATCTACGTATACTTGGGTTCATTTCAGGCTTTGTCCAGCAAACTGAATGTCTATTTCAATTTCCTGTTAGATGTGGTAAACGGAAACTAAAATATAAGGACATTTAAGGCCTGGTTTCATTCCTTTATTTGAGCCTTCAACTGCATCACGGGGGCAGCATTCAGAATCATGCAGCATTTTACACTAAACGAAACCTTTTATCATTTAGTTTCCTTTCATTTTGCACAACTCTGAAGTACTATTTTTGTTTTGTATTTTTAGAGGTGTGTATAAAGTAGCTTAGGTAGTAAACTTATTGCTGTTTGAGAATGTGCATGAATCCTCTGCAGTCCGACTGAGTGAGGAGTACGTTATGGTCTGAGCTGAAGCCACATACAGTGTATGAACGTTTTGGGAAGTCTGGGAAACAATTGTCATGTACAGCATGAGTGCCACGTTGCTGTAATTTCAGTTGGCCTACATTAGCTTAGTGAACTTTTCACTGTATGTTGCTTTTTGGGAATATACCCCCCCCCACGCACAGATCCAGAATGTAGTACTATTTTTGAGTCTTGTTTATTTGAATGTTCCCTCCTGCTCTGGCTGGCGATGAGTGTGTGATATCCTCCCATTTCCTCTCTCCTGAGAGAAGTGGTCAGCTTATCTCAGCAATAATGAATGGGGCCCACCCTACAACTGTGTGTATGATAGGAGAGAAGAAATGCATTTGGCAATCTGCAGACAGAACAGATTTCCACATATTTTTGGATGACCTTATTTTTCTCCTCCCAATTTATTCTAACAATATAATTACGAAGATATCATAGATTGCTATGAGTTACTCCTCCAATTATATAGTAAACAAAAGCCTGACATTTTAGTCACAAAATTATTTTTTTAAGCATTTCTAGTCTGCTTCTTGCATGTAGCATGATTTGGCAGGATGTTCACAGCAGGGATGAACCAAACCAGAAGTGTTTTACAATGTGTTTTTTCCCCTCAATTGTTTTTCGATCAGTGTTTGTTTTTCCAATAAATAATTGTTTCACTTCTATTCAGCATTTGAATTCTGCTCACAAGTATCGTCTAACCTGTGTTTCTGCCTACACCCCACTCTTTTCCTCTTAAGATCTTCCATTATTCTTCTGGAAAGGCTTATCTTTCCACCAACAACCAGTTTAAGGAAAGGGTGGAATGGATCGGAGACCTCAACAAGAAAGACGCATCAATAAAACTGACCAAAATGCAGTTCAGCGACAATGGCACGTATGCCTGCGATGTGAAGAATCCCCCTGACTTTGAGGTGATGCCTGCACGCACACAGCTACGGGTAGTAGTGAAAGGTAATTCCGTAAACTTGTTCAGTATTGTCTCCTGGTCTTGGCTGAAGGGGTGGGTGCCAGCGATTGGGTTGATTCATGGGTCATTGGCGCACTCCTGTGATCCTGGAAAACCAGGATACTTATGCATATAGGCCTACTCGGTGTCGTTCCAACTTTCCGCTTCAGTATGTTTTGATTAAGCCCTATGTTGTCTTTTATCTGATGTGTTGGTTAAATGGCTATACATTATTTATGTGTTATGGCTGTTGTGTGCTTATAAAGGTCCGAGTAGTGGTATGGATTATTTATAGTCCATACCACAATAGTTTCTCAAGGCCTTTTAATTTAGATTTTAAGATCATTTGAAACCTTCTCTGAGTTCTCCATTCAAAAGGCACAAATGAACACACACACAGACACACACGCGCACACACACACACTTATGTTTTTCTGTGTTAGTTGAGAGATTTATCATTGTGTATTTGTTGGTGTCTGATTTCAGTACAGTACGTTTTAAAGGAGTAATGTGTGCCAATCTCTGTGTCGCATCCAGAGGGTTAGTAGTTTCATTTTGTATTCCAGAAGCTCTTCCTCAAACCAACACGGCGGTTATTGTTGGAGCTGTTATCGGCGCCATCATCGGTCTAATACTCATCACAGTTGTCACCTACTTAATAATAAGGAGGCAAGAGTCCAATAACGGCTACGATGGGTAGGTCTCACTCACAGGGTTTTTTCATTTACAGCTGTGCTTGTTTTTCACTTGTAATAGGCAGTGGGTTGAATAAACACTGTTTGTTCAGATATTAAAGTAGTTTTAAATGCTGGTTCCCAAAAGAACTGTTTGGTCATAAATGCAGTCATGTTTGTCATTTTAATTCAATGTGGACATTGCCTCTTGTTTGAATTTGACTGCTTGTTAATAGTTGGCCTAAAGAAACTGGTACAGTTCAAATTTAAATGGTCAGTCAAATAGTAGTTTGGCCAGATGTGTTTCATACTTGTGGGTGTTTAATATGGGTGTGAGAATTTAGAAAAAAATGTAAAACTGCAATTTGCTAATTTGGAATGTCATTCCAAAAGCAACAGTCTTGCGCATTATTCAGGGTGACCCCACTACGCTCTCTGATCGGTCATCATTTTTACAAGTATTATTATTATTATTATTATTATTAATAATAGTGACCACAACTGATCATGGGCATTTAAAACCCTCCAGTAGCACTCCCTGGTCTTGTGTGTCCTTTAGCTGAACTGCTAGCTGTGCATTAGTATAGTCTGGGAGCCAGCTATCTGAGAATTAGTTATTGAGCTCTGTCATCATTGTATTGCAACTAGCTAATAATTACCACTGTAACCTTACTCACAGTAATTCTAGTTGCATGTTTAGGGCAAGCTCATACTCATAAGGGCAACAAGTGCTGCAGGTGATGCAGTCACTCTCGAGTTTTGTCTAGTCATGTCTGAACTAACTGAGGTACAAGTGGCTTCATTCAGTGTTACCTATTTACTGACTTTGTTGCTAGATTTAATCTATTACACTAGCAACAAATCAATCTACTTTTTGAGAGGAAGTGGGAGAGCGTGGGTGAGATATACCGATCAGCCACAACATCAAAAGCACCTGCTTAAACCAGTTTCTTCATGATTAAAAACGCTTTCGACTATGTTTTAATATTGTGGCTGATTGGTGTATGCTCATTAACTGTGGATGTCATCTAAAAAATAAAGAGTGTTGTTGAAGAGACTAACTTTTACACATAACAGTTTAAGCCAAAGGTGCAATTCTGTTTCCATAAGTACCGGAAAGTAATGGTAGGTTAACATACCATTTGGCTACTTAACATACCAATGGTATGTTGACTTGTCATCTTGGGAATTTGTTTAGTGTCAAGGGTTAGAATTGTTGAACATTGGGTACATTGAAAAAAAGCCACTTTACCATTCCCCGTAAGTTGATATTATTTATTATTAAATATTCACAATTAAATGAAGCTCATGCAATCATTAGAAATGCACAAGAACACTAAGAAGCTGAAGTGGAATTGGATTTGGAGTGCTTTTTCTGTTTGGTCTGAACAACACATTACTATGGGAAAAGCCATTTAAATGAAAAAATACATTGTCTTTGCAATGGCAAAAGTGCATTGACCTGCTCAGCAGAGGCCATATTGATGCTTTGCAAAGTGACTGGCTTTTCCTATTGTGTTTGTGGGTTGGTTCCATGAATTTCAGTTATTTGCTGCGATAGAGTAACTCTGTAAATGTAAACTCTTCACCTGTATCCCCCAGGTGTATGTCAACATTGCATTAACAAAGCCCAGGCTGAGCTGCTGACCTTATTGCTGGGTGTTTTTTTGCATGTAACGTAGGTTTATGTTGGCACTGTGCCTTTCTGCTCTGAAAACACTTTTCAAAAGGCATTTTCCTTCGAGGTGATGTCTGCCTTTCTGCAGGATTTAACCACATCGTTTTTGCTACTAAAATGTGTGTTGGAAGTTTGAATGTGTTTAAGCTTATTATAATACTATGAATTTGAATTTTCTGGTTTTTGTGCATGAAGTGGCAGTAGCTTCCTCCTTTAATCCCCTAACATTGCATTGCAATAGTCTGTATTGTGTACTATTGCATGGGAGAGGCTAACTACTATGTGTCTGAAATCTTCAGTTGGGTTTCAGCCAATATCTATCTCTTTGAAGGGAACAGGAAACTCTTCAAGCCATCTGAATAGTGTGATGCTGTTGTTCAAAAGCATGGTTTTGCAGCCAAAGATTGCTGTGTGCCATTAAGTAACTACCATTTTTTAGTTTTAGAATGGTAGATTCAGATTTTGAAAAATCAGCATTTGGTGAAAACTTGTGGAACAGAATATTCCTTTTTGAAGGTAATGAATGAAAATAGCATGGAACAATGTGCTATTGTGCTCGTAGGCTTCAATCTAGACTTATCAGAAATTTGTCCTCAATTTGTTTATGAAGTCTTGTACTTAAGTACATTTGCATATGATCTTCTCAGAACACTGAAAATGAATGTCACTCCCCTTTTCAGTAGCACTGAGTTGAAAGACTCAATTAAGAGTGGAATTGGTATTAGATATTGCGGTTCTTTCATTTTTATCATTGGTTTTAATGGGACTGGAGGGGTAATTTGTCACACACAAGTTGTAAAGGATGTACATATAGTAGCTTTTCCCATAAAAGCCTAATTTGGTGCTTAAAAAGTGCAATGCTGAGCTTGGCTATTCATCTAATACTAATTGCATTGTCTGACCATCTTGTCTGCCGAAACTAACAATACATTTCATGTTCTCCACTGTTTGTCTTTAATCTCTGTGCTTTCACCATTTTCCCATTGTATATATGGAACCTGGGGTAATGGAAGTTGTCAAAATTTGGATTGATTAAATGGAAATGATTGAAAGGTTTCCTAAGTGATTGCAGAATGTAAGGTATACATTTCCAAGTGATGTTAAAACTTGTAAGGACAGGGTTAACTATACAGCATCTGTTGTTTCGGTTGGGATTCTCAGGTACTGTGTCAGGTGATGGAAAGTAGGTTTTGGTCATAACGTGATTAATAATGACAACTCTTAAATGAAATCCTTCCACCTTTGCCTGCTGCCACAAAAATGTTGCAGTCAGTACACCAACAATAAAGTCTAACTCTTGGAATGATTAGAGGTGCAATTTTCCCCTAAGACTATAATTTGCATTTGTATGTTAGCTTTGGTTTATGGTGTTTGTACAACGTAATCCAGGCTTAAGGCTTAAACTGTGAGGTACTAAGACACCTTCAGACTCATTGTAGTTTGAAAATGGGGATGCACAATAAGATCAAACTCATATTGTTATTGGTTGATAATGAGTTATATATTAAGATCATATTATGACCAATATGATTGAGCAGTATGGTACAATTTATGTGCCAAAGAAGTGACTAGTTTCATGTATAGCATGTATAAAAAATTAGCAGGTAAATCTATGCAGAGAATCAGTAGCTCCATATACTCTGTGCTTAATAATAAAGTAAGCAGGTTTAAATATTAGATTACAGTGAGTTACCTCCTTCATATCGTCATGTCTGTGCTCATCTTTGCCCGTGAATGTGGAAATGTGGCAGAAGTTTGCATTTATGCAAAAATAAAGTAATGCCACGTTAACGATGTCTGGCTATAAGGCCTGGTAAATGTCAGCTATTGATATTGGCCCTAGAATTTACATATTGCGCATCCCTGCACACATAGTGAACAGTGAGCAAATGTTTTCCACAACCAAATGTTAGGAATAAATGTGACTTATCCATTCATTCTTTTCAATAATTCTTTGTATCCCTGTGCTTGCCTTGTTTTAGTGTTAATGATTCAATGTTTCAGTTTTAATGTTCAGCCATTCAAGTAACCGGTAGTGACGTGTTGCTGAAAAAAATCTCCCATGTCATAGAGTATGTGAAATGTCATTGTGTTCACCTTTCATTACCTGTCTCTGTTTCTGTTTTTGTCTGTTTGTCTGTGTGCCATTTACCTGTCGCCAATGCTTGCTTGCCCGCCTCCTGTTGACCACAAAATTAAAATGCGAATCCCCAAACCCCGTACCCACCCAACAAAACATAAAAAATAAACTAAAATAAAGCTGCACCTCAACCGAGAGTAGCAGTTCGCAACCACCGCGGCTGGGGAAGAAAGCAGAGTCCAGCTCGGAGGGCTCCAGGTGTAGCAGTCCATCCGCCCCAGTTCAGGTAGGAGTCAGGAGTGTACGCAAACAACTGCCCATTAAAGAAAATGGCATTCGCATTGAAACGAGTGCGTGCATGTTATGCTACATTCTCAGTGGTTTGAATTGTTCTTCAGGATGTACACGAAAGAGCAAGTCGGTATCCCCACCTTCCATGCTGAGTTCAGTAACATGTTGGGACAGGTCTATGAAGGTGCTGTAGATGGCCAAGATAAGGCCCTGTTGTTGTGTTGCACATCTTGGGCTGCACATTTTGTGCATAAACGTAACTGCTGTCTGAATATGCACAGTGCCAAACTTTAGCACAGTCTATAGCATGGGCTTATTGTTCCAACTTTCTTTTTGTGTGGTAGACATTGAGACATGGGTGAAACTCCATATTATTGATGCAACAAAAAGGGGGGGGGGGGATTGTTCATAATAACCCCCTTCTCCCACCCATTCCTTCGTCAGGGCCCGGTGATATATGCACAGCTTGATCATTCAGGCAACAAGAACCCGAACTCATTCCACAAGATGGAGCCAGTGGTTTATGCTGACATCCGTAAAAACTAAAGGTTGAAACTCCAGGCCGAAATTGACTGGAGGCCAGTGACTTTCTGCCTGCTGCTCCTGGGTTCCTGGCTTTGTGAATGAATACAACATTGTTGCTGGGTTTTTTTTTTTGGTTTTTTTTTTTGTTGAGGAGGGTGAATCCTTGCATGTTCATACTGTATCTCAGATGTGTACAGACACTTTTTTTTTCCCCCTCTTTTTTTTTTTTCCTTTTTTTTTTTTTTCTTAAAATGATAGAATATTAGATGCACTAAACAGATTAGGTGACACTAAAGGTTAAACCCCTAATAGTCCATACAGTCCACACTTGCTGACTAGTTATTGGCAGGGTAAAATTCATTTGACTGAATTTTTTTAATTCATGTAGTTACTATAGGGAATGCAGTGTTTACCTTAAACTATGTTTTGCTGGTACATAATCTTGGTAAGTGAAGAGATTGTTTCAACAATGTGCTAGAGACTTATCTTGCTCCTTCAGAGAAATGGATTAAAGTAAAGTTCTCTCTAGAATCTGACACTAGGATCATTATCATAAATGAAATGCTGCCTTAACCATGTGTAAATCACAAACTGCCTATGAAAACAAACAATTTGGCTTAAGTGACAGAATGAGCCAAATGATGACTTAAAATAACATTGTACAGAAAAGTATATTTGCATGTAATTTATTAACTAACGAATCCATGTAATAACCAGAATAGGTTCATTTAAAAAAAGTGTAGATAACGTGGGCTTAAAATGAGCAGAACAGGCAAATTGTTATCGTTGCTTCCAACTATTTGTGCTGTGCAAAACGGACAAATGGTTTGCAGTGGAAATGTTGATTCATGGGATTAAATTTGCGTTTTAATACTGTATCTAAATTCATTCAGGAACAGTACAAACTCCCTATAGAAAATAAATGGGTTTATTTGTGGGTATCATCCTGTTATTTCAAAATGATCTTTCCAGTCTCAGACAAATTGTGTTGTGTCTTCGACTTGCATTGGTGCCTAACAAAGTTAGCAAAGCCGTTATGTGAGTGTTTTATTGTCCTAGTGCCACAAAATGTCTGTTAAAATGCCTACATGTTCTATACGTTTTGGAATTCTGTTACAAATGTCAACGTAAAATTTACAATTAAAACACAGCGTACCATTGTCTCATAGTGAGCCTTCCACTAAATATTTCTTAAGTTTTTACTGTCTTCCATTCACAATGGTGTCATTATTTTAGAATTATGTGAGGTCTAATTAGCTATCCAATTTGTAAATGCCACCTTCCATCAATTTTAGGATAGAAATATGTATGATAAAATGAGCTTAAGAACCATTCCTAAATATCCAACAGATGCTGGATCTTTTACTGTGCTGTTCTGTGCTTGTACATGTTTATTATGTAGGTTATTTTTTCATTATGAAAACTTTTAAATGTTTCTCAAGTCCAAATGGTTATGAAATGTATCCAGTGTCCACATTTGAATGAGTGCAGGTTCCATTAATCATTCCAGTGAAAGTATGTTTGAATGCCGTACCGAATTTTAAATCAAGTTGCATTTTTGCTATTTTGTAAACCTAGCTTAAGTGGTATGTCGTGCCTGTGTAAACATCATGTGTTGCAACAGCGATCTGCACTATGTACTGCGTATCAAAGTAGTACTTGTTAACAGAAATGTTTCCTGCTCTTTGTTTGATGTCTTAAAACTGGAATGTAGCAACATTAGTGCCTTTTTGCATTTCATCTACTAACTTAAAACACTCTGCTTATTTTTTCAAAGAATCATGTTTATTTTGCTTTGTGTGTAATGTTTTTTTATATACATATATGAAAACAGTTCCTGTATCTTATTGTTCTAATTTTATATAAAAGCCATTCCCAATGTATTGTGTCTGATTATTTTCTAACAGTTTTTTTTGTTTTTGGACAGAAAGAAGTTTGAATTTTTCCTTATTTTTTTAGGGAGCAATGATAAGCAAATCTGAATTGTTTGTTCTGTGCTTGTTGAATTTGCAATGTTTTGACATTTTTTGTCAAGCCAGTTGGTTAATAAGTATAGTGGTGGCCATGTGAAATCAAAGATGTACTTTCAAGGAGATTAAAGGTCCAGTATTAATGTATGAAAAATCCAATCTGTTATGTACCTCTTCTGTAGTCCCATCTATAGAGCCTAAATATCCAAATGTATCATTGAAATTTACATCCTACCCAAGTGGAACATATCTAATTATATCTACATTAATAGTTACAAAGGTGGAGATTAAGCTTTCCTTTTTTTTTTTTTTTAACAGTTTAGTTCCATAATATACACAATTTATGAGGTAGGCCTGTACACTAGCTTGTTAATGCAAATATTGAGTCAGCCAGTCATGTAGCAGTAACTAAATGCATGCAAGCATGCAGGTCAAGAGGTTCAGCTGTTTTTTCAGACTAAATGTCAGAATGAGGAAGAAATGTGATCTAAGTGTCCTTGGCCTTGGAATGATTTTTGGTGCTGGACACGCTGGTTTGAGTATCAACCGGTGATCTCTTGGGATTTTCACACACAACAGTCTCTAGAGTTTGCAGAGAATGGTGCAAAAAACAGAAAACATCCAGTGAGCAGCAGTTCTGCAGCAGAAACACGTTATTAATGAGAGAAGTCTGAGGAGAAGCGCCAGACTGGTCAAAGCTGATAGGAAGGTGACAGTCACACAAATAACACATTACAACCGTCGTATGCAGGAGAGCATCTCAGAACACACAACGCATCAAAAGTGGATAGGCTACAGCAGAAAAGAAAGCAAAAGAAAATGTCTAATGAATACCTAATAAAGTGCTCACTGAGTGAATCTTCTCATTTCATATGCCTTGTGTATGTTTGAAGTGATATTATCCTATGTTAATATAAGACTTCTAGTAGTTCTTTTCATGGAATTGTTAAAGATGGTTAACCATTAGTTCCAATTACATTTTTGTTGGTGGCATAAAGACATGCTCCCACTCGGTCTCTTGGCAAAACGAAAACATTTTTTGTTGATGCTGTTTCAGTTTATAACCTTCAACAAGGCACAAAGCTAGCCTGACATATCTAAAGATGGATATTATCAAAAAGAAAAGAACAGCAAGTTAGAACCAAGAATGGCAAATGACACATGCCTGGGTGAAGCTGGTTCCAGGCGATGCTCAGTGAGCTTTGTGAATCTTCGTTTTACAGGGAGAAGAACAGGCTATGATTGAAACGCCGCAGTTGTCCACATGTGAGTCTCACCAGAAAGTCACATTCATGCAATTTATGTCTTGGCAAATAGATATTTGACATGCAAGATTTCCGCTTAATGCATTTTATAAATTATAAAGGCCGATCAGGAACCGGAAGGAGTTCTCCTGTTGATTCTGACTGTGTTTTACTGACGGTTTGTTATTCACGCATATTATACTCTGTGTGGCGACTAGTGGGCATTAAGCAGAAAATCCAGAAGCTCTCAAGCATTCTTGCAACAGAAAATAATTTAAAGCATTTGTAGTGTTTTTGAACTTTATGTAAAGTGAAGTTAAAGATCCATCTGTGGTTTGTGTGGAGCATTATCGACTTCTTTGGAACTGCATTTATCTAGCTTATTTGTTCTGAGATTCACTGGAAATGCTTATCTACAAAAAAAAGAAGGAAAATACTTGTCTTCAGGAAGTAAGTAATTTGATGCCGGGTGGGGAGGGCCTTGACATCACGTGGCGAACAGACACAGAAACTCAAAATAAGGGTAGGCCTACCACCTTTTATTAACTCTTAAGATCTTACAGAAATACAGAAAGGCCGATTTCCGGGTCAGTAGTGAGTAAATTATAAAAGGAGAAAAATAAGCGATTGGAATAAGCCACAGACCTCTTATGTAGCTCACTAATTAGCTAAGTGGCCATACCTGTATGCAGGGCCGGTGCTGCCGCCTGGTGGACAGCACCCTAATTTCCCTTCGCGGCGCCACAGTAAGTAAGTATCGCTAAGTAATTAAATACATTTCTGTTCAGTAGATACGTATAGTAATGTCATTGAAATACTGAATATTGATTAGTTACAGCAAGAAATGGCTAGATGGATGGAACAATTTGAAAAGTCTTGTATAGGAGATTGCCTTGTGCAAACACGTATAAAGGGCAAAAAATGAAGCTAGAAAAATATGCATTCCTGGTGAGGATGCCAAATGCCCAGACTGTAATAAATTGAAAAAATGTAAAATATGAAAAATGAGAAATCTTTTGTTTCCAATTCTTTACAATTTTAAATAATTGTTCTTCATTTCAATGTCTGTTTGCTTATTTAGTTGCATATTCCTGGGCCCACACAGCCATGAATGACCAGCCAACATGACCCTGTTTGTTTCCTTTTTGTATTTAGTATTTTCTTTTGGTATACAAGTTCCTCCCAAAGTACCCCCTTCCCTTGGCTACCAGTCATCTCCTCTGCATTGACACCCTCCTCCCCCACACAAACACTTATTACGTGAGATGAATAATGAAAGAACTAATAATATTAATGAAAAAGGTTAACTCAAAAAACATCAGATGGAGTTGCATGAAACAGAAGAAGAAAAGACCCAACCCCACAAACAAACGTGCAGACAATCAAATAAACAGATAATTGTAACTAAGATCTTCTTAACCCTTAGATGCATAGGCTCCTCAGTACCCCTTTAATGCACAGGCGGGCCATGCCTGTGCATCAAAGGGATCTTATTTATTATTAGGATATGTATATATTAATGATGTGGCATTCAAATGATTACCGGGCCTTACGTGAGCCAAGAAAACATTTCCCACGCCATTACACCACCACCAGCAGCCTGCACCGTTGACACAAGACAGGATTCATGTCATTTATGCAAAACTCTGACTCAACGATCTGCTTGTCACAGCAGAAACTGAGATGTGCCAGACCAGGCAATGTTTTTCAATCTTCGGTTGTCCGGTTTTGGTGATCATATGTCCACTGTAGCCTCATCTTCCTGTTCTTAGTTCACGGAACTCTACATGGTCTTCTGCTGCTGTAGCCCATCTGCTTCAAGGTGATGTGCCTTCAGAGATGCCCTTCTGCACACCATTGTTGTAAAAAGCTGTTAGTTGAGCACCATTTTTGTAAGCTTGAACAAGTCTGTCCACTCTCTACTGACCTCCTTTTGTGTTTTCAGCCACAGAATCATTGCTCACTGGATATTTAGTTTATTGTCCCAGTCTCTAAACCCAAGATTATTTTCTAGCACGCAGAGGGCAGATATGCTGGAACCACCACGTCTGGCACCAACAGTCATGCCATGGTGATGGCTGCTTAGATAATGCATCTTGCCAATGTTTAGTCAAACAAAAACTGAAACTGAACTCCTCACTGTGTCTGCCTGATTTACAGATTGAATTGCAGCCACACAGTTTGCTGATTGGAGGAACAGGCTATCAGCATTAACAAGCAAGTGTAATGAAAGTGTCAGATTATTGTATGAATACATTGCAGAAATGTAAATATAAATACATGAAATAGACATGAAATAAAACATGAAATAGTTGGAAACTTGTCAGGAAGAGGACGTAATGCAACAGCCCTTACTGAGCACAATAAACAAAACCAAGCATCTGGAGTTGTGGAATTATGTGTATGTCTGGAAGAGAGTGATATGGTCAGGCCAAAATCAATGTGTTTGATGGCAAAAGAGGAATGCATACAAGGAGAAGCACTTCATACCTACTGTCAAAAATGGAGGTGGGTCATTGATGTTTTTGAGATACAGTTGTGTGAAAAAGATCAAACAATTTTAAATATTAGTCAAAGACAACACAAGTAAACACAAAATTCAGTTTTTAAATTAAGGTTTTTATTATTAAGGGAGAAAAAAAATCCAAACCTACATGGCCCTGTGTGAAAAAGTGATTGCCCCCTAAACCTAATAACTGGTTGGGCCACCCTTAGTAGCAACAACTGCAATCAAGCGTTTGCGATAACTTGCAATGAGTCTCTTACAGCGCTGTGGAGGAATTTTGGCCGACTCATCTTTGCAGAATTGTTGTAATTCAGCCACATTGGAGGGTTTTCGAGCATGGACCACCTTTTTAAGGTCATGCCACAGCATCTCAATAGGATTCAGGTCAGGACTTTGACTAGGCCACTCCAAAGTCTTCATTTTGTTTTTCTTCAGCCATTCAGAGGTGGACTTGCTGGTGTGTTTTGGATCATTGTCCTGCTGCAGAACCCAAGTTCGTTTCAGCTTGAGGTCACGAACAGATGGCCGGACATTCTCCTTCAGGATTTTTTGGTAGACAGCAGAATTCATGGTTCCATTTATCACCACAAGTCTTCCAGGTCCTGAAGCAGCAAAACAGCCCCAGACCATCACACTACCACCACCATATTTTACTGTTGGTATGATGTTCTTTTTCTGAAATGAGGTGTTACTTTTACGCCAGATGTAATGGGACACACACCTTCCAAAAAGTTCAACTTTTTGTCTCGTCAGACCACAGAGTATTTTCCCAAAAGTCTTGGGGAACATCAAGATGTTTTCTGGCAAAATTGAGACGAGCCTTAATGTTCTTTTTGCTCAGCAGTGGTTTTCGTCTTGGAACTCTGCTATGCAGGCCATTTTTGCCCAGGTCTCTTTCTTATGGTGGAGTCATGAACACTGACCTTAACTGAGGCAAGTGAGGCCTGCAGTTCTTTGGATGTTGTTGTGGGGTCTTTTGTGACCTCTTGGATGAGTCGTCGCTGCGCTCTTGGGGTAATTTTGCTTGGCAGGCCACTCCTGGGAAGGTTCACCACTGTTCCATGATTTCATCATTTGTGGATAATGCCTCTCACTGTCGTTCGCTGGAGTCCCAAAGCTTTAGAAATGGCTTTATAACCTTTTCCAGACTGATAGATCTCAATTACTTTCTTTCTCATTTGTTCCTGAATTTCTTTAGATCTTGGCATGATGTCTAGCTTTTGAGGATCATTTGGTCTACTTCACTTCACTGTCAGGCAGGTCCTATTTAAGTGATTTCTTGATTGAGAACAGTTGTGGCAGTAATCAGGCCTGGGTGTGGCTAGAGAAATTGAACTCAGGTTTGATAAACCACTGTTAAGTTATGTTTTAACAGGGGGGGCAATCACTTTTTCACACAGGGCCATGTAGGTTTGGAATTTTTTTCTCCCATAATAATAAAAACCTTCATTTAAAAACTGCATTTTGTGTTTACTTGTGTTGTCTTTGAATAATATTTAAATTTGTTTGATGATCTGAAACATTTAAGTGTGACAAACATGCAAAAAAATAAAAAATCAGGACACTTTTTCACACCACTGTATCTCAGGTCATGAAAGCACGCAAGCAGCAATTCTTGAGAATAGAAACTTTACACTATACCATGCATAATATGTACACTATCTTTGCCATCAAAATTCCTGAAGTAAAAGACATGCTCTCATATATCTCTGGGATCATGAAAGCACACTAGCAGCATTTAATTCCCTATCTAAGATCAGTTGCTTGTGGGTCAGTTCTCTAGAAAGCTGAGGTATGCTTCCTCCTCAATGAAAGACAATATCTAAGTGTATTCACACACACGTGAAATTAGGCATGGGTGAAATTTTGCTCATAGGACTATATCTACATCCAAATGATGTATCTTGGGTACGTGAACTTTTATTGTTTATAGCAACATCAAAACATTATCACAGTTTTACGCCCTGATAACGATAATAAAGATACCCTTACCTTGTTTATAACACACATCTAAAACTATAACAATAAAAATACTGCCGCTAGAATGATCGTAAATGTCGCAGTAGTGGAGTCATTCAAATTGCTATTAGCTAATGGGTAATGTTTTTTTCCTCATTGCAGGGATTTCCATTGGATAACTCAGACACGGATGGTGCAGTGGGTAGCACTGCTGCCTCACAGCAAGGAGGTCCTGGGTTTGAATCCCGGTTGGCCAGGGCCTCTGTGTGGAGTTTGCATGTTCTCCCTGTGTTTGCGTGGGTTTCCTCCCACAGTCCAAAGACATGCAGGTTAGGCTGATTGGAGAGTCTAAATTGCCCATAGGTGTGAGTGAATGGTGAGGAAATGCTGCTATCAATATTTTGTCATTGATAGCTCTGCTACTCTCCAATTGGATTGTATCTGAGCTATCAACTGGAATTCCTTGCAATGAGGAAAAACATTCTGAACATTGCACATAATCTATTACTTGCTGGCATGCAGGCAGCAGTGCCTATTGTACCACACCACCAATGACACCAAACTGTTTCCCAGAACATCAGCTTTCTAAAAACACTAAACACTGTGTGTGGAAAACATGGTTTGTAAAGTACTATTAGAATTCCTTCCACTGAGGTGGTGGAATTGCGCAATGATGGTAACAATATTTTGGCGAGCACTTTCTCTTTATGAAGCCTGTGTCAGCATGGTAAACACAGTCTGTTTCCTTTTGGGAGTCTGCTGAGAAGTACACTTCTGTGAACTTCCCTACAGTTAAAAAAAAATAATACTCTTTCTGACAGTCTTCTGTAAAAAGCACTATACAAATAAAACTGAATTCAACTGAATTTCAATTAATGACATTTCTCTTGAAAGGCAATCATTATATTAGCAAGAAGATTATATTCATATTCTGGCACCTTATTTTTGGAAATAAATAATAAAAACGTGCTTATTTATGCTTTTTTCACTGTATAACTGCCACATGTTAAATAAAATGGTTTTCTTGGAGCATATCACTATTATCTTCACTGTCACTATCATTTTACCATCAACATTTTAGAAAGTTTCCTGCAGTAATAGATGCATCTCTGAGGATGAGCATGTGAGCAGAATTTCTTGAGAATTGTTCCTATCAATATTTTATAACCTGTTTGTTCAGTCATCTGTGGGTCAGATCTCTAGAAAGCTGGTGTATGCTTCCTTAACAATTAAAGACAATATAAAATTGTGTTCTCACAACACAGGAAATTAGGCACCATAAATTAGGCACTATGAACCCCTTTGTCTGAATGAAGTGTATTGGATAAGTTAACTGTTCTTGTTTTTATCAACATCACAAATAAACCCAAACATTTTGTTCGGAGGATAATCCTCATTGCCGCATGATAGGTTTGTGTGCAAAATTTAGCAGTGGCTATATAGTCAGGTCCATAAATATTGGGACATCGACAAAATTCTCCTCTTTTTGGCTCTATACACCACCACAATGGATTTGAACTGAAACTAACAAGATATGCTTTAACTACAGACTTTCAGCTTAAATTCGAGGGTATTTACATCCAAATCAGGTGAACAGTGTAGGAATTACAACAGTTTCTATATGTGCCTCCCACTTTTTAAGTGACCAAAAGTAATGGGACAATTGGCTGCTCAGCTGTTCCATGGCCAGGTGTGTGTTATTCCCTCATTATCTCATTCACAAGGAGCAGATAAAAGGTCTAGAGTTCATTTCAAGTGTGCTATTTGCATTTTGAATCTGTTGCTGTCAACTCTCAATATGAGATCGAAAGAGCTGTCACTATCAGTGAAGCAAGCCATCATTAGGCTGAAAAATCAAAACAAACCCATCAGAGAGATAGCAAAAACATTAGGTGTGGCCAAATCAACTGTTTGGAACATTCTTAAAAATAAAGAACGCACCAATGAGACCACGGAAAATAACTGTGGATGACAGAAGAATTCTTTCCCTGGTGAAGAAAAAACCCTTCACAACAGTTGGCCAGATCAAGAACACTCTCCAGGAGGTAGGTATATGTGTGTCAAAGTCAACAATCAAGAGAAGACTTCATCAGAGTGAATACAGAGGGTTCACCAGAAGATGTAAACCATTGGTGAGCCTCAAAAACAGGAAGACCAGATTAGAGTTTGCCAAATAACATCTAAAAAAGCCTTTACAGTTCTGGAACAACATCCTATGGACAGATGAGACAAAGATAAACTTCTACCAGAATGATGGGAAGAGAAGAGTATGGAGAAGGAAAGGAACTGCTCATGATCCAAAACATACCACCTCATCAGTGAAGCATGGTGGTGGTAGTGTCATGGCGTGGGCATGTATGGCTGCCAATGGAACTGGTTCCCTTGTATTTATTGATGATGTGACTGCTGACAAAAGCAGCAGGATGAATTCTGAAGTGTTTCGGCAATATTATCTGCTCATATTCAGCCAAATGCTTCAGAACTCATTGGACGGCGCTTCACAGTGCAGATGGACAATGACCCGAAGCATACTGCAAAAGCAACCAAAGAGTTTTTTAAGGCAAAGAAGTGTAATGTTACGCAATGGCCAAGTCAATCACCTGACCTGAATCCGATTGAACATGCATTTCACTTGCTGAAGACAAAACTGAAGGGAAAATGCCCCAAGAACAAGCAGGAACTGAAGACAGTTGCAGTAGAGGCCTGGCAGAGCATCACCAGGGATGAAACCCAGCATCTGGTGATGTCTATGCGTTCCAAACTTCAGGCTGTAATTGACTGCAAAGGATTTGCAACCAAGTATTAAAAAGTGAAAGTTTGATTTATGATTGTTAGTTTGTCCCATTACGTTTGGTTCCTTAAAAAGTGGGAGGCACATATACAAACTGTTGTAATTCCTACACCGTTCACCTGATTCGGATGTAAATACCCTCAAATTAAAGCTGACAGTCTGCAGTTAAAGCACATCTTGTTCGTTTCATTTCAAATCCATTGTGGTGGTGTATAGAGCCAAAAAGAGGAGAATTGTGTCGATGTCCCAATATTTATGGACCGGACTGTGTAGGAATTACAACTTCCACATTCCCACAGGACAATTCCGCGACGTCCACCCCGCATGACGTCTAGCTTGGTTCAGCCAATCACGTAATGGCGGGAGCAATAAACTTTCCCGTATAAGAGCAAGACAAGTTCTCGGGATCTTTCTCCTTCTCTTCTCTTCTCCTCTTCCACCTTCTTCTCGACGCACCCTTTTTGGCCATTCGCTTCAGCTCATCTCCTCCGAGACTCGGACAGAGGCTAAATGCTGCACAGCTCACTACCAGGCCCACGGACACACCTAGTTACCTCGCGGTAACTTCGTGGCCTATAGCGAGTGGAAACAGGTGTACGCGGAACGCTACATCAGTTTAGCCCTGCAAAGCTCACCAAAGAACAACCGCAACGAACTTTTCCACCCAGAAAAGGGAACATCCTTCCAGCAACCGAGCGGACCAGACAACAACGCGCGGCTAAGACGGGAACGCCCCAGCTTTGCGCACCTCTCCAGGATACACATTCACAGCACCATCGCGGCTCCTATTAGGACAGCACGTCTTTTGGATCCAATGCGTATGGACTCAGTAAGAGAACGAACATTCAGGCGTAGCCAGTGTTAGCTTAGTCTTAACTGTTTTTGTGAATCAATTTACCTTTCCTTTGTCCAAGGGACACGCGCGCTCGCACGCGCACACACACACACACACACACACACACACACCCTACTACTAACTTCCCCTACTAACTTACCGTTAGTTTATCTGTTCTGTGTTTGTACGTTGTTTAATAAATATATTTTATTAAACCCCGGTGTCACATAGACATGAGAGCCGAGTTAAAGCAGTCTTTCGAAGAACTTCCAACCTTCAGGTTATCGGTATGTTTAATCATTAATATTGGTTATTTTAATTATTAATTAAAATACTAAATTTGTGGTTAGATATTTCTGATAACAGTAATTTTCTGAGACTGATTACCTTTCGCAGTTATACTGCTACATAACATTAACTGGCGCCCCGGTTTCGTAGAGTAAAATCCCTACGTTATTTGGCGGCCCGTGCGAGGACCCTACATAATTTGGAGCCCCGTGCGAGGACCCTGCATAATTTGGAGTCCCGTGCGAGGACCCCTACAACTGTATATGAGAGCTAGTGGCTTGATATACTGGTTGCCTGAAAGGCAAGTTTTAGGCACCTGGCTCCTGCCCCACCTGTATGCCTGCACTTCCCAGACAGCTCTCCTCTCTGTCCTGTTCAAATAAACTTGCACACCAAGTGAACAGCCATTGTTGGGATTGCTTAGCCTTCAATGATACAATTGTGTATCTTGTGACGGCACTATTGTGTAGGCGAGAGACTATGCCGTAAAAATATCCTGAGTACTATGTGTACAGTATGTTAGGACCTTATAAAACCACTAGGTTCGCAGTGGTTTAGAGTCAAAGAGGTCAAAATGAATGAAACTTATTATACAATTATTGTTCATATTATTGCAATATATAATGGTGCAGAATGTAAGTAGTGAAATCACTATATGCAAATGGAATCCAGGAGGTCATATGCACTATAATAAATACGCAATCACAAAATGGCAAAAACATCAATGATGGTGCCCGGGTCACCTCTGAATGTCTATCAAATCAGGTTAATCTCTGGAGTGCAGCTGCCTGCTGACCCAAAGGTAACTTGTATTACCTCCTGTTCACTTTTCAATGGTGTTCCAGGACCTTTATTTAACATGATTATACTGTATATGGAAAACCTATAGTTTGCATAATGCTATTTCAACTCAGTATTGGTGGGAGTTTATGAAACCTTGCTGACTCCCTGGCAGAACCTTACGCACAGTCTGTTCTCCTGCTGAGCCCCCCTCAACACTAAGTAAAAATTAACGCAGAAATCTGTGTTCTTTGTGCCCAGTTTGCCAATCTGTACCCTAGGTTTTGTAAACCGCATGCAAGGATTGCAAAACCAAGAGTACAGATTTCCATGTTTAAATGGCTCCCTAGGGGGTCTGATAAGAGGAACATTTCTGTAAACCACCCTATATTTTCAAGCAGCAAGCTGAAAGTTTTTGAAAATTTAGAAATTATTACTTATTATTTTCAGACACCATGCAGGTGAATCACATACAGTAAGAGAGCTTTCAATCACATTTCACATTTCTTATTCACCAATCCAATACTCTTTGATTCAAAATTATTTTTGAAAATATGTACCAAAATTCAAAAAGGAAAAGGTCTTCTTCTTCCAGGCAGTCCTGATCAAGATGGCAGCAAAAAACACATACAAAACAATTTCACATGGGTAATTTAAAATACATTTAAAAAAACGCATACAAGAAAATTTATCAAGGAGAGGTATTTGAAAAGAAAATACAAACAGTCCATACCAATAATATCCATAACACACTCCACATCAAGTCCATATCAAGTCAAGGATATGTGAAACAGTAGTTTCCTTCAAAGTAGATTATAAAAGACCATAAAAAATATTCAAAGGAGGTAGTACTTCTGAAAAAAAAAATATTTTGTATCTCATTCCATGCCCAAAGTGCATAGAAAGGGAAGTTTGACCAAGTTTTACCTGCACCCTGAGCATATTTAAAGAATATGATTAGTGGATCAAGTGCAGTAGTTCCTGGAAAGATAAAAGACTAGAGATGTAAGTAGGTTGTTTAAGAATAATTAACACATTGTTGGGTAAACTACCTACTTCCATTATAAGGACATGTACATCTCAATCCACTGAAAGTGGACATTTACATTGCAAGCGACTCAGTACGCATACAGTGAGTAGATATTCCCAGAAACCACTTTTGACTATCAGTGCTTCTTTGTTATCTTGTAGATCTAATTGATGAATTGCTTGTTGTCTTTAGTGGATACTCCTCCATGTAGTCTTTCTAATTCCACAAAAGTACAATTTCACTGTTCCAATTCAGTCTTTAGTGGTGCCCCCCCAGCCAATATAAGTAGAGGCCTCCTTCTTCTGATAGGTCCTTATCATATAGACCTTTCGTAATTGTGGCATAATTGTGGCATATTCAGCCTTAAAGCATAACCATTCAGCGGAAAAGTGTAATGTTGCCTATTGTATGCTCATTTTACATCCAGTTTTTTTACTACTATGAAAATACCAAATAATAACAATTCTACCAACCACTAGCTCAACTGTATCATATACCCTTGAAGGTAATATGAATTTCTTTCTGATTTGCTAGCAATTTTTACAAGTAGTACAATTAAATAAAAGTCTGTAATCACTACGGGAAATCTGGGGCCAATGATTTAATAAACGCGTGGCCCGCATTTGCAGGATGATGACATGCATTTTGACAGGAGGCACAAAGTTGGATGTTTTGATAGGCACAAAGTTGGATGCTACAGTTGGACAGTTCAGTTGCTGTCTACAGAGCGTGGCAAAAGCAGCTCTGTATGCAGTGTCCCGGGGAGCCGGTGGGGCAGATCACAGGTCACAGGGCGGGCTTCTGGAGGACCCGCTGGGTGATGGTGACACAGCCGTGGTAGCTGACAGACCTGGACAAGGACGACTCCTCGGTCAGCTCCCCGCTGTCTGGGCTGAAGACCCAAACCCTGTTGGTGGCAGAGCCGTGCTCGTCACGCCCACCCAGGATGTAAACCTTCCCGTCACACACAGTCAGTCCACTGCTCTCCTGGAAGACAGAGAGAAGGCCAGACACCATGAGCACAAGCAGCAGCGTCGCTCCAGAGTAAGGCCTTCCATACTCCTTCATAGTCCCTGAATGTCTCCAGAATCAAGTACTTCAGACAATTAACCTCTGCCACAAATTCACGCACAATTCATGTCCTTGACTTACACTCACCAGGCACTTTATTTTTACTTTATTACACCAACTTATTCATGCGATTATCTAATCAGCCAATTGTGTGGCAGCAGTGCAACACAGAATCATGTAGATATGGGTCAGGAGTTTCAGTTAATGTTCACATCAACCATCAGAATTGGGAAAAAAATGTAACTAAGTGACTTTGACCATGGAATGATTGTTGGTGGCAGAAAGGGTGGTTTGAGTATCTCAGAAACTGCTGATCTACCGGGAGCAAAATATTTTGATTGGCCCAAACAAGTGAATGAACTCCACCTAATGATGGACTCATGAAACCCCCCTTTACTACTTTAAAGTGCCAGAATATTTTGTTAAGACATGGTTACATTTCCTGTAACTATATAACTATATTCCCTTATGAATTAATCCTGGGTAAGAATCCACATTCTATCCCGGTCATTGAAAGGATTTAAAAGTGTGGGAACCCGTAGGAGATAACTTGCATAATATGAAAATAGATGTGAAATTTCCATACTATGGAAATACATAATCATGAATGTAGCACATTTCTTTTTATCTTGTTTTAAACCGTTTTAGCAGTTGTGAGGGGCTTCTCGTCAGTGGATAGTTGGCTTACCAGTTTCATTGGTAACTCTGCAACACTGCTCCAGGTGTCAGTTTCTGGAGAGTAGCTGTACAGCTTGTTCAGAAGGCCCCCAATCACATAAATAGTGTTGTTGAGTGCAGTGGCATTAGTGCACCTTTGTGCAAATGGACTGGGCGCCATGTATGTCCACACATCCTCAACCGGATCGTAGCACTGTATCTGGGACAGAAATGACATCAGAAACACTGTTAGGTACAGTAGCGTTTCATCAGAACTTACGCATGTATTCAACACAGCCTGGCGTCAAACGGTATCAAAGCCATCTTGAGTTTGCTGCCTATTGTTGTAGGCAATCCACACTTTTGAAATGTACTCCCTCTTGATTTTATCTATATACCTGTACAGGTATTAAAAGTGTCTAATTAATAACAGTTAATGGATTGTTTGTTAATGTTAATGGAGTTTAAAGAAGTTTCAATTATCGTTGGTATGAAGCATGCATACACTGAAGCCCAAGGTCTTTGTGTATTACACGTGGTATTCTTGTATTGCTCTGAATGACACACCATTATTGCACCGGCATTCACATTGCATGAAACTGGAAAGGAAAGGCCTGACAGATCAGTAACACAAGTTTTTGTTTTTTAAGTGGATGTTTATTCAGGCATAAAGTAGTACAGTTTCAACCTTGATGGGTCAGAACATGTTTGGAATGCTTGGAATGTTACCATGTTGTGTGTTTGTATGACTATGTATATATAAGTGCAACCACTTTGTTTCTGTATTTGCAATAATCTTGTGCTTGTGTGTGTTTTTTTGGGTTTGTTTTATATTGTGAATGACAAACTCAATTAACTTCAAAAGGCCTTGTCAGACACTTTTCGTATTTGTATTTTAGCTCAAATGAGGCTAGAAATAACTGAAAGCTGAAAATAAATGCTCTGCACAACAGATGTGGGTTTGTGACAGCACCTGGGTACAACACATTTTGGTCTGTACTGAATTTCTTACCTGGACTGAAGCTACATAGATGCAAAATAGAATAACTTATATGCTTATATGCTGCTTATAGTTGTGCAAACTCACACCGATGTTTCACATTGTTGAATACTCCTCCTCATCCCCAATAGTGCATACTTTAAATAAAATTAAAATAAAATTTCTACCACTGGCCCAACCTATGGTTTGATCAAATCTGGACAAAAAGTTACAATTTACAGAGGACTTAGCTTTTGGTTACCACAAGTAATTCATCATTTTAGCCATTTTTTCTCTTCTTATGCGCTTGAAGATAATGTAATTAAAATTATATTGAATAATGGTACCCATTATTTAAGCACTTCCCTAATAATGAGGCCTAAGCCCTGGTTTCAATTTAATTACTAATTTCACATGTTCATCTCCTCCACTGATATAGTCCAGTACATGGGGTTTTGCACAAATGAATGAGAGAAGAGATGTTTTTTTTCCTAATTTTTGTTGTTTGAGTACTCTGGTTATGTCATGTGCAGCTGGGTAAACAGGTTCTGGTATGACTGAGGATTACACAAGCATTATGGCACAACCCAGGGGCAATTATAGATTAGGTTGTAAATACAAATGTGCGCACCATAAAGACAAAGTGTGACCACAGGCAGCGTGCCACAAGGAAGGACTCACCTTATTGGTATTGGATTCATCACTTAATGCCCCTCCAATGACATACAGCTTCCCGTTGCAGCCAACCAATGCAGCGGAGCTGACAGGCTGAAGCAGGGGAGCCACAGTCTCCCATTGGTTATCATAAGAGCTGTAGCACTCAACACTGGACAGCCGCTCATGACCATTGTAGCCACCGACAGCATAGAGCTGCAACCACAAACATGTGCAATTAGTGCTCACTCAGCCACAGTTGTAATATTTTTTGATGCGTTTACCGTCAAGCAGAAAGAAAGACTCCTGCAACTGCTGCTTCTACAGTGACATGGCGTTCTCAAGGGAAAAAATCCATGTGAACCATAATGATGATGATTGTTTTTGCTATTGTTATTAGTAATAGTAGCAGTAGTAGTATAATGAAAAAAAATCATCATCGTCATCATTATGGATCACATATTTATACAGTACTTTTTCACCCAGCAGTGAAAATATTCATTTTCTGTAAGTGAATCTTTTCAATTTCTTTTTAGATGCACAGGTTTCTTACCTTTCCACGGAGGGCAGTCATCTTGTGTCGCCACCTGCCCTTGGTCATGGAGGCTACACGAACCCATTGGTCAAGTTGCGACATGTATCTCCAAACATCTGAGCTGTTGAGCTGACCTCCTGAAAGAGGAAAGCTGTGTTCAACAACAATTCTCCCAGTCTCAACACCAGGGACACGTGGAGTCAATATAACTGCATCACATTTTGAATCCTTGACTGTTCTTAATGTCTGCAGCTACAAAACCTTTCATGTTCTCTAAGGAACATAAATTGATTTTCACCTAAATTGCCAAAATTGATTTTTATATACTATAAGTGTAGTACACTGTTGCTTTAGGGGGATAGGGGAACCATTTACAATAACTTCAGGGGAAGTCATAAAATCACTTCCATAAAACTGAACCTTATTCAGGGCAGTTATCAGCTATACTTTGTACGATAAGGTTGTGATGTAGGGAGTTTAATATATGACAGAAATAAATATACACACACAAACACACACATTGCTATTCATGACAGCAAATGTCTGTAGTGCTCAACAGAACCAGACAACACACAAAAAATAGACAATGCCAGCTAATTGAATACACTGTAGGAAAACACAGTTAGTGTAGCTATTTATTGTTTGTCCTCTCATGAAACACAGGTTGCTTGCAATGAGAAACCCTGGGGAAAATGGAAGGTCTGGTCACCCTATTTTTTTTGGAACACTCTAGTAGTCATATAAAACATCAAATAAATAATATAACACCCTCATATTTCCTTTGTATACAATAGATCAAAAAACTATTATCTTACATTCTACAGCTGCATTATAAAAAATGTTGGTTCACTCATGAAACAGATTGATTGCCTCCTTTCTGTAAACATTTTTTATAATGCAGAATGTAAGATAATTGTTTTATGATCTATTGTATACAAAGGAAATATGAGGGTGTTATATTATTTATTTGATGTTTTATTTGATTTATTTGGCATTCTAACAATAACAACTGGAAAGGGGATTAAAAGCAAATCACTGAAAGGCCTATACGTAGATTCAAATGTATATCAATTAGAATTACAAGTAAACAGTTCTATATTGCATAATTTTACCTGATACATAGATGTCATTTTGAAGCTCACAGGCAGCAAACTCTGACTTTGAGTATCCTGGAATAGACGCGGCTGCAACCCACTGTTTGCTGTGAGGGTTGAACTTCTCAGTGAAAGACAGCATGGCGTATCCTTTTTTGTCACAACCACCGATCACCACAATCATCTCAACTCTGCTCGATGACCTGGACACAAACATACCCCAAGATGAGCTCAACAGCGACACCACAAATACATTTCCTGAAACTGCTTTGCAGCCACTAGCCATAAATGACAAATTTAAGATGGTTTTGTCTCCACTCTAACACTATTTAGCAAAAACAAAGGCAAGAACTCAATGCCCTTTGAATTTTCTCCTTCATCTCAACTGCCTGATGAGTGATGTTGTAGCAGTACCTGGTAATCAGCCATAACAAAACACAACACAAGAAATAGCACAGTAAATCAGACAGAGAAACAAGGTACAGATCAGACAGTTATCTCTTTATTCCTGGAAATAGATAGTACAGTTTATTTTCTATTTCATAGGGGAGGGCTATCTTTATTTTTTTAATATTGTGTGGAATAAAATAACATCCACACTCCGTACCCAATTTTCTGAGCCGGGTTTTCAAGTTTCAGCTTCAAACCGAGGCCAAGAAGAGGAAAATTACAGCACATTTCAATGGCTTGTGTGTCTGTCCTATAATTAGGTATGCACTAACAGGTTTCGACACAGCCTTCTCAGCACTGAAGAGGACTATGTTGAAATGCGTTTCGCTGATGGTTTCTGTAATACAAGTCCTATACAGATACTTGTGTGGCAATGCTTCCAGACATATTTTGAACCTTGTCACAGAAAGTAAACGTCTGTTACCATCTTGCGGTACATGCGTTTGTGTGTGGCGACGGGGGTGGGGTACTATACCTTCTTGGCTGGGTTTGTGCAGAGTTCACCTCTTTCCCGAATGTGTGATACTTCCTGGCCTCTGTCAACAGGGGCTGGCACTCTTTGCAGGCCTGGACGATGTCGTCAGTCTCCACGGTGTTGAGGAAGAAGACGGGGTCAACCAGGGGAAGCCGCAGCAGCTCCAACAGCTCCCGCAGGGCTCCCCTCCTGCCGCTGGGGTCATGGTGAACCCACCTGAGCACAGCCTCCACCAGGACCTCCTCCCGGTCGACCCGCAGCTGCCCGCTGGTCAGCAGCTCCACCAGGCACTCTCTGGTCAGGCCGAGAAACTCCTCGTGCCGGTACACCTCCACAAAATCCTGGTACAGCAGCCGCTGGCACTGTTCCGCCAGCGGGCTGAGGAAGTAGGAGTTGGCGAAGTGCATGATGCTCAGGCAGTTCGAGTGCTCCACCCGGCTCTCCAGGAACCGGACGCAGGCCTTGCTGAGCACACTGACGCCCAGCAGGTCGGCGGCCTTGAAGACGTCCTCCACGTTCTCCTCGTCCACGTCCACCTTTCCCACGTACATGAAGTTGAGCAGGTTCTCCATGGCTGGGGCTGTGACGCCCTGCAGCTGTACCTGGGGCTGCCGGCTCTCCTGCATCTGGCTGTGGAACATGGTGCGGAAGTAGAGGCTGCTGGCGCTCAGAGTGGCGCGGTGGCAGGGGAACTCGCTTCCCTCCACCTGCAGCACCACGTCCGTCAAGGTGCCGCTCCGCCGGTAGGAGTTGAGGACATCCAGAATGTGCCTGGCGTGGCAGGACCCCAGGCAGAAGTCCACCTCTTTTCTTTGGCCCGTCTGGGACTCATTGGCACTTCCGTACCCCATCTTAAAAAGATGTGTGCAACAAAGACTTTGCTCTCAGGTATCAGTCGAAGCCAAATTAACATGTACCTTGTTTTTGGGTCATGTTAAAAATAGTTTCTTATATCAGGCTTGAGTTATATCAAGTTATGTTATCTAAAGAAAAAAAGAAAAAATGCACTTTAAAAAATGCAAAACAAGAACTGAATAAAACGAGCAGGGTTTTAGGTTTTTTACGTTTAAAAAAAAATTGTTTATTTTGTTAATATCAGAATTATTATTTACTGTATATGTGGCTTTTTAAAACCATGTCAACACCTTTGCACTGACACACCAACGTCACTGACAAAAAACATTAACTTCTCTAATATGCAAACTCTGAAGGGAACAAAGAATCCTGAAAAGGGGATGCTTTCATGCAAAATACGTCTCTGCAAACATGCAAACACGGACAAATAGTTCCTACGAGACGCCTTATCCCTAAATACACAAACGCAACTAACTTTGCTGCACAGGCTACATACCGTGAAATGGAATATATCTTAGCGGCAGCTGCGAGACTCTTATCATTTCGAGCCACCCGACAGGGCAAACGAAGCAAAAATGTATTGTTACAAGAGTAGCTATGGTATCCATCGTTAATATTGGTCATAATTGTAATAATAAAGAAACCGTGTAGGCTTTATTTTATATTTCTTTGTTCTGCACTATACGTGGTGTGAGTTGTCAACGAAACAGTTTCCGTTCTCCCTTTGTTCCAATAGTGCGATAATTTAGATAATTTGCCTCAAATTTGGTTATTTGCATACATGCGTGTCCGCAAAAAAACAAAAAACAAAGAAACACAGAGATTCGTTAATAATGACAAATATTTTTCTTTGCAGAAGTCGTATCTAAGTATACTGCTTCCCTTTCAAGCAATAAGAAACAGTCTATTTACCTTTGAACGTCGTTCAGATCTTGCAGAGCTCGAGCGGTGAAAGCTCAGTATTATTGAGGAGCGTCGCTATCCACGGTCGCAGATGCGGTTCATAAATGATGGCGACAGGGATTGATGCCTCTTTATAAAGCCACGAGCGACGTCGGCTAGTCCGAAGGAACCGAAATAACCTGTTAGTGTGCATGTGTCCTTGGGTCTCTAATGCTGTCGCTGTGGAATGGGCGGGGCCATTATGTAGTAATTATTGTGCGCTTGTCCCATCTGTCGAACACAAAGGATTTGGGCGCTTGAATATGGTTCTATGCTAGATTGCCTTGCTTTCGCCGCTGGGGTAACTGAAGGGGTCGTGAATTAAAATGTATGCTTCGGATGCATATTTTCCAGGTATCATCGCATTTGTTTAATAAAAGCTGTTATGGAACTATGGACAGTTATATGGAGTGCCTTGTCGGTTAGAGGGGATAAAAACGGTAGACCCCCAGATATTTAATAATAGCTGTTCCTTTCCCCCCTTATCATGACATATAACATTTCAAATACAGACCATTCTTATTCTTCACATTGTGAGACGGGTGCGTGGGGGTTGGACCCAAAATGCACGACTCAGAAACAATAGTAATATAAAGACCCCTCAGGGCTTTATTCGGGACGAATCCCAGGAGAGTAGTCAACACAAGCAAAGTCCATACACGTAGATCCAGCCAAACAAATACAAAACAAACAAAAAGCACGGTGCCGAGGGAAGAGGAATCTCGTAGTCGGTAGGCGTGCAGGGAGGTCCGGTAGCAGGAGAGCTGTCAGCGGGGCAGATGAACAGACGGACGGCAGGCAGAGGCGTAGTCGTGGCCGAAGCGGGAGTCGAAACCATGAAACAATCAGCGGGGCAAAAGTACAAAAACGGTAGGCGGGGACGTAGTCAAGAACAAAACGAAGATCACAAAACAGAAATCAATAATCGATGGTCAGTAAACGGGCGTGGATCGTAACGTGTAATCAAACAGTAAGTAATGCTCAAGAGTTGCGTGAAAAAACAGAGGCAGACAATTTCGCAGTGAACAGTTGCGCGACTGGGCTATAAATGCAGGTGTAGACAGGTGTAGACAATTAGTAAGAGCGTAGCAAGGAAATGGAAAACAGGTGCGATGGATGACAAGTTTAACAAGGAGATTAGTAATCGTTAGTAATAAACCTATCCTGCCCTAGCATTAGTAAATTAGTAAATGACATGCACGAGAAACATAAGGTAACATGAACACATGATTAGTCTTGTTAGTTTCTACCCAATCCTGATCTAGCGTTAGTAGTTTTAGTAAATAGACAAATAGAACATTAGGGGAGTGAAGGACAGAACGAGAGAGAGAGAGAGAGAGAAAAGGCGGAACGCAAGGTTTGCGGAAAAACATGTAAAAGTGTATGCATAACAACGACCAGTTAACGTAACAATAAACATACATCGAAACATAACACAAAGCGGAACTAAGACGATAATCACTCAACATAACCAGGTAATATAATCGTACGAAAACATAACTAGACATGACAAGAAAATAAATCGTAACAAGACATAAACTAAACAACATGACGAACCTAGACTAACATAATACATGATAAGACACTACGTGACTAAGACAACATGAATAAACAAAAAACATGGCGAGACAGACCTGAAACGTGACAGGACCCCCCCCTTAACGACCGACTCCTGGCGGTCCTTGGAATTTCTCAGGGTGGTCACGATGGAAGTCTCTGATGAGCGATTTGTCCAGAATGAGACTGGGAGCGACCCAGGAACGCTCCTCAGGGCCATAGCCCTCCCAGTCAACCAAGTATTGCACCCCACGGCCCCTCTTACGAATGTTCAAGAGTTTCTTAACCGTGAATGCGGGGTGGTTGTCAATAATGCGGGGGGGAGGTGGTGGGGGATCCGGGGGACATATGGGGTGAGAGGATACAGGCTTAATACATGAGACATGGAATGTGGGGTGAATCTTAAGGGAAGCAGGGAGTGACAGTTTAACAGAGGAAGGATTGATGATTTTGTGGATCTTAAAGGGACCAATAAAGCGGGGTTGCAGTTTGTGGGAAGTGGCTTGGAGGGGAATGTCCTTAGTGGACAGCCAGACGGAGTCACCTGGTTTGTAGGCCGGAGCTGGAGTGTGGTGGCGATCAGCAAAACGCCGATTACGATCTGCCGTGCTTAGCAGCGCGGCCTTGGCATCCCTCCAAACCTTGGAGCACCGTTTCATGTGGATGGCGAGGGAGGGAACAGCGATCTCGGCTTCCTGGTCAGGAAACAGTGGAGGTTGGTAGCCCAAGGAGACCTCAAACGGAGATTTCCCGGTGGCGGCGCAGGGTAAGGTGTTGTGTGCGTATTCCACCCAGGTTAGCATCTTGCTCCAGCCGGCTGGATTCTTTGCCGATACGCAGCGTAGAGCGGCCCCCAGGTCCTGATTGGCCCTCTCCGTTTGGCCATTGGACTGAGGGTGGTAGCCCGAAGAGAGGCTAGCTGTGGCCCCGAGGGCCACGCAGAATGCCTTCCAAACTTGGGAGATGAATTGGGGGCCGCGGTCAGAAACGATGTCCGAGGGAAGTCCGTGAATGCGGAATACTTCTCTCACCAGAACCTCTGCGGTCTCTTGGGCGGTGGGCAATCCAGCCAGGGGGATGAAGTGTGCCGCTTTGCTGAATCGGTCCACCACAGTGAGGATGGTGGTGTTACCTTCGGAAGGGGGAAGTCCGGTAACAAAGTCCACGCCGATGTGGCTCCAGGGTCGGCTGGGCACAGGCAGAGGTTGGAGTAAACCAGCAGGGGCTTGGTGGGAGGCCTTGCTTCTGGCACAGGTGGTACATGCCTTGATGAAGCGCCTGGTGTCAGGGATCATGGAGCTCCACCAGAATCTCCTTTTCAGCACCGCCAAGGTGCGGGTAAAGCCGGGATGGCAGGAAAGGAGGGATGAATGGGCCCATTGCAGCACCTGTGTCCGAGCGGCTGAGGGGACGTATAGGCGTAATCCGGGGTTGGACCTGGGATCGGGCTCCTCCCGTAGAGCCCTCTGGATCACCGCCTCGATCTTCCATGTGACGGATCCGATGGTGCAGGAGGTAGGAAGGATGTTCTCGGGGATCTCACGCTCAGAACAGGTGTTGAATTGACGGGACAGGGCATCGGGCTTGACGTTCTTCGAACCTGGACCGTAGGTCAAAGAGAAGTTGAACCTCCCGAAGAACAGCGCCCATCTCGCCTGTCGGGAGTTCAGCCTCTTGGCTGTCTGGAGGTATGCCAGGTTCTTGTGGTCGGTCCAAACGATGAACGGCTTCTCGGACCCCTCCAGCCAATGTCTCCACTCCTCCAACGCCAGTTTGACTGCTAGCAGCTCTCGGTTCCCAACGTCATAGTTCCTCTCCGCCGGGGACAGCTTCTTGGAGAAGAAGGCGCAGGGGTGTAGTCGGTTGTCCGCGGCCGCCACCTGAGAGAGCACTGCTCCCAGCCCTGTGTCGGAAGCATCCGTCTCGACCACAAACTGGCGGGTGGGGTCGGGGTGTACCAGGATGGGAGCGGAAGAGAACAGTCTCTTGACCTTGGTGAAGGCCGTCTCAGCTTCGGAGCTCCACCGGAATGGCACCGCAGGGGACGTGAGTTTGGTTAGAGAAGAGACCACTTGACTATAGGATCTAATGAACCTCCGGTAGAAGTTGGCGAATCCCAAGAAGCGTTGGAGCTGCTTACGTGAGGTGGGTGTGGGCCAGTTGGTAACTGCCAGAATCTTCTTGGGATCCGCCCTGATCCGTCCCTTCTCAAGGATAAACCCCAGGAACTCAACTGTGTCGGAGTGGAAGACGCACTTCTCCGCCTTGACGAATAGTCTGTTCTCCAGGAGTCTCTGTAGGACTTGCCTGACGTGGTATTCATGATCCTTGCATTGGTGGAGTAGATTAAGATGTCATCCAGGTAGACGAACACATGGCGACCCAACAAGTCCCGAAGTCCCATCATTCACCGGGGCCTGGAACACAGCAGGAGCATTGGTGAGGTCGAATGGCATGACCAGGTATTCGAAGTGTCCGAGAGAGGTGTTGAAGGCGGTCTTCCATTCATCGCCCTCGCGGATACGGACCAGGTGGTAAGCGTTGCGGAGATCCAACTTGGTGAAGATGGTGGCCTCGTGAAGTGGGTGGAACGCGGAGTCCATCAGGGGCAGAGGATACTTGTTCCTCACCATGATGTTGTTCAGCTCCCTGTAGTCGATGCACGGGCGTAGGGAGCCATCTTTCTTCTGAACAAAGAAGAATCCCGCACCGACGGGAGAGGAAGAGGGGCGAATTAGTCCGTTAGCCAGGCAGTCACGGATGTATTTCTCCATCGCCTCCCTCTCTGGTCTGGAGACGTTGTATAGGCGACTTGAGGGAAGTGACGAACCAGGGAGGAGCTCGATGGCGCAGTCGTAGGGTCGATGAGGCGGCAAAGACTGAGCTTGTGTCTTGGAAAACACTGTTCCCAGGTCATGGTAAGGAGAGGGGACCCTCTCCAGGGAGGGTTTGGGAGTCTGTGGTAGAGCTGGCACTCCCTCTGCTGGTGGTGGGGCGGAACGCAAGCAGGACAGATGGCACTTCGGATCCCATGCTTGCACTTGGTTAGAACTCCAGTTGATCGTGGGGTTGTGTTTCTGGAGCCAGGGTAATCCCAAGATGAGTTGGTCATTAGGGGACTGGATGACGCGGAACTGGATCATCTCCCGATGGTTCCCAGAAATGATCAGTTGTAAGGGAATGGTGATTTGTGTCATGCGGCAGAAGGTCCTTCCATCCAGCGACCGCGCGTTCTCAGGGTGGGGTAAAGGGAGGGTGGGGATGTTCAGTTCAGACACCAAAACTTCGTCAATGAGATTGGCGTCCGCTCCAGAATCCACCAACGCGTTAATCCGGGTCGTTCTGTCGGGCAGAATTAAGAGAGTCGTGAGCGTGGGACGATGGTTGTCTCTGTCAGACCCCTCATGTCTGTCGACAGCTCTCACCTCCACTGGTCTCCTGGTCTTGAAGGAGCACCGAGCCTGGGTGTGACCCGGCCTCCCACAGTAGAAGCACGAACCCGTGGCTCTGCGGCGTGCTCGTTCCTCAGTAGAGATCCTTGTACCGGCCCGGGACAGGTCCATGGGTTCGGATCCCTCAGACTGCTGCTCCTCCAGTCGAGGACTTGGCCCCTGCCTGGGGTAATGGTTGCCAGGAAGGATCGGTCTCTCCGACCGACGTTGTCTGGCACGGTTGTCCAGGCGGATCGTGGTGCGCACGAGCTGGTCGAACTGGGTGATGGGGTCCAGTCGTCCTGGAGCGTCTCACTCAGGCTGGCCAGGAAGAGATTTGCCAACGCCGCATCGTTCCAGCTAGTAGCCGCCGCGAGGGTGCGGAAGTCGATGGAGTGGTCTGCCGCGGTCTTCCGTCCTTGGCGCAGAGCAATCAGTCTCTGGGATGGCTCCTGGTTGCTGGATGCGTGTTGGAAGACCTTCCGAATCTCATCGGCGAAGACTGGGTAAAGAGGAGGGAATGAATCCCCGGACCACACCGCCGTAGCCCAGTCCAACGCCCTCCCCTTGAGTAGCCCCATCACGTAGCCAATCCGACGGTCGTCGCTGTTGTAGGTCTGGGGCTGTTGCCTGAACACGAAGTCGCATTGTAGAAGGAAAGCCTTGCACCTCTCAGGTTCTCCACCAAACCTCTCCGGAGGGGGTTGTTGGGGCTCTCGGAATTGGCAGGTTCCCGTGGGGTTGAGCGCTGGGGATGTGGGTGGGTGGGAAGGCTCCTCCCGTGGTTGTGGTAGGACCGCGACGGCAAGCCTCCTCATCTCCGCGCACAGTTCACGAATCTCCAGGTGAAGTTCGGAGATTCCTTGTGAATGCTGCCGGACGATGGCTCCTTGTTCCTGGAGGGCGTAGAACATGGCAGTAGAGTCAGCAGGGTCCATTTTGGCGAAATTGTTCTGAGACGGGTGCGTGGGGGTTGGACCCAAAATGCACGACTCAGAAACAGTAGTAATATAAAGACCCCTCAGGGCTTTATTCGGGACGAATCCCACGAGAGTAGTCAACACAAGCAAAGTCCATACACGTAGATCCAGCCAAACAAATACAAAACAAACAAAAAGCACGGTGCCGAGGGAAGAGGCAATCTCGTAGTCGGTAGGCGTGCAGGGAGGTCCGGTAGCAGGAGAGCTGTCAGCGGGGCAGATGAACAGACGGACGGCAGGCAGAGGCGTAGTCGTGGACGAAGCGGGAGTCGAAACCATGAAACAATCAGCGGGGCAAAAGTACAAAAACGGTAGGCGGGGACGTAGTCAAGAACAAAACGAAGGTCACAAAACAGAAATCAATAATCGATGGTCAGTAAACAGGCGTGGATCGTAACGTGTAATCAAACAGTAAGTAATGCTCAAGAGTTGCGTGAAAAAACAGAGGCAGACAATTTCGCAGTGAACAGTTGCGCGACTGGGCTATAAATGCAGGTGTAGACAGGTGTAGACAATTAGTAAGAGCGTAGCAAGGAAATGGAAAACAGGTGCGATGGATGACAAGTTTAACAAGGAGATTAGTAATCGTTAGTAATAAACCTATCCTGCCCTAGCATTAGTAAATTAGTAAATGACATGCACGAGAAACATAAGGTAACATGAACACATGATTAGTCTTGTTAGTTTCTACCCAATCCTGATCTAGCGTTAGTAGTTTTAGTAAATAGACAAATAGAACATTAGGGGAGTGAAGGACAGAACGAGAGAGAGAGAGAGAGAGAAAAGGCGGAACGCAAGGTTTGCGGAAAAACATGTAAAAGTGTATGCATAACAACGACCAGTTAACGTAACAATAAACATACATCGAAACATAACACAAAGCGGAACTAAGACGATAATCACTCAACATAACCAGGTAATATAATCGTACGAAAACATAACTAGACATGACAAGAAAATAAATCGTAACAAGACATAAACTAAACAACATGACGAACCTAGACTAACATAATACATGATAAGACACTACGTGACTAAGACAACATGAATAAACAAAAAACATGGCGAGACAGACCTGAAACGTGACACATTGTTCTCTCTCTCTCTCTCTCTCTCTCTCTCTCTCTCTCTCTCGCTACACACACACACACACACACACACACATATATATATATATATATATATACACACACAGTATATAGTGGGCTACAATTATTGACACCCTTGATAAACATGCATAGAAAGAGCTGTAAACTTTCCTACATGCATGAAGTAGTGCGCTCTCTTAAGGATTCAATGGAATCAAGCCTCACACTCTTTAAGTAAAAAAGTTTCCCAAAAAAACAATTGCACAATTATTGGCACCCCTGGGTTAATACTTTGTGCCGTTTCCTTTAATTTGTGAAATTGTTAGACAACATATTTGGAGGGATTTTTGACCATTCCTCCATGCAGAACCTTTCTGAATCCTTGGGATACCCTTCTCTTCAGTTCAGACCACAGGTTCTTCATGGGATTTAAATCTGGAAACTGAGATGGCCATTGCAGAACATGTTTGTTGATTTTACTTAAACGTTTCTGTATGGATTTTGATGTACAGTATTCTTGGAGTCTTTACCCTGCTACCTATGACCAAGACCAGATTTCCTGCCAAGATTTCCTGGTGCTTTGTTGAATTCAGTAAAACATCTCCAAAACATCAATGACCCACCACCATATTTGACAGTTGGTATGAAGTGATTCTCCTTGTATGCATTCCATTTTGCCAGCAAACATGTTGACGGTGTGTATGGCCAACTAATGGCTACATTTTCTGTAAACTCTAGCTATTTTTGAGATGCTAGGACCACCATGTCTGGCCTCTTCACTATGTTTGTGTGCTTCATGTATTGAGTTGCAGTGACATGATTCACTGTTTGAAGGAGCAGACTATTTGCACTAAAGTACCTAATAAAGTGCCTGAGGTGTGTATATATATACATTGAAGATATCTTTTCATACTGGTTTTTCTTCTAATTTGACTAAGCAGGCTGTGCACACTTGTTAGTTTGGTTGATTCTTTTGAATCATTATTAGAGCAGAATATTGTCCACATGTTTGAGACTAAAAGTTGCTGATATGAAGTATTGTTTAATGCATTCATTTTTGTTCATTTTTATCAAGGGAGCGAATACATTTGGAGGGCGCCATGAATTTAACTGTAAAGGTGACCGTGTCCCAAAGTTCCCGAACTGGTTTGTTAACTTTTTTAGCCAGAGAGTAGCAGAGTGTTTCCAATATCTTATTTTCTGTTGCATTCCAAAATTTGCCTGTTAAATATTTTGCTTGTGATTCAGGTTCTTATTTAAAAATGTAGATTTGACTTTCAAATAATCACACAGTGCAACAAGAAAACAGGGTGCTATTTGATGTAATGTAAAATAATCACCATTAATAGTTATTTCCTACACAGAGCAAAAAGCCTTATTCAGATTTTTCCGTTCATTGCAATTTTGCTTGGTATATCTTCCTCCCATGTCACTAATCCATTTTAAAAGAAAAGTCCCTAAACTACATTTACTTGGATTTAGAAATGGATGATAATGGTGGTTAAGTGTAAGTTTTGATGAAAATCACAAAGCACACATACCATATAGCTACCTATAGTCACTTACATTTTGCATATGTGTTCCTGTCTATGCATAGATTATAAAATAAATATTTGTAGCTGAAGTCATTATATAGAAATTGAATCTCTAAAATGTGTCCGGTTTTTTACATGCTTAAGTACATTGAACCGCAATGTATTGTACCGTGGTACAATTTCTGTTGCTGCAGAAGAGAAAAGAGCATGCAGCGTTGGGGAAAAATGTCTTGTGGACAGATGAGACCAAACTTGACATGATGGCAAGAGTAAAGTGTAGAGGCCAAAGGGAATGTATGGCTGCCACACGTGCTGGCTCACTTCATTGATAATGTAACTGTTAATAGCTGCAGCAGAATGAATTCTGAAGTGTACAGAAACATCAGTCAGCAAGCATCAGCAAGTTCAGTCAAATGCTTCTAAACTCATTGGATGGTGCTTCATCCCACAGCAAGGCAATGGTCCAAAACATACACCAATGCTCTCTTTCTTTCTAATGACGTTTCTTTTGTAAGCCTACTGTTTGGCCTATGTCTCTGCCTCATAATGGCTTCCTTGACTTTCATTGGCACAACTCTGGTCCTCATGCTGACAAATGCCAATAACAGATTCCAAAGGCAATCAAAAACCTACAAACAAAACTAGATACTGAAAGCTTTCTTATCCATGCACCAAGAAAGCGATTGAATACACCTGAATAATCAGAAATAGCTGAGAACCACTCAATTACTTTTGGTCCCCTAAAATGAGGGAACTATTTATATAAAGGATTGTAATTAATTCACAGATTACCTAATATGGATGTAAATACCTTCAGATTAAAGGTGACAGTCTGCACTCTAACCCTGTTCATTCGCCCTCCAATGTGCTGGAGTACAGAGACAAAAGAACATAAATTGTACCACTGTCCAAATACTTAGAGATTGTATCTTTCATTCAAACCAAACTGTATATGTCACATTTGCTGTATGTCCCATATGCAACACAACAATCATACATTTTATTTAATGTGGATAGCAAACACTGACTCAGATCACACGAATCAATATAATCAATTTTGCTTCTTATTATGATGACAGCAAGACTGGGGATTAAGCGTTTGCGTTATGAATCCCTCCGCTAGAGGGAGACATTGATCATACTATTTTATCTTATTTGCGCTCCGCTTAGGTTTTTAAATAAGGCCGGAGTGTTGGCGTGTTGAGTGTTTAACGTTAACAGTTAGGAGTCATCGCCTAGCATTTATATGTTCAATCGAAATTGTGGTCCTCATTCCTTAAAAATAAACATGCAATATGAGCATGCAGGTTACGGTACTTTAAGTAGGCCATTTAATATTTGACTGAAGTCATGCGATCCGCTGGTTCAGTTCACTATTAACTGTGCTAGATTTTTTATTATTTTTTATTATTGGATTCTGGGTTCCTCACATGAACGTCATTAATGACTCCTGAATCTATCTAGTTTGCCTGAGTAGAAAGTCCAAGACATTAATGATCCCAATGGCTAAGTGGTGGAAATCCCTGCGAATGGGACCATGGAAACTGGGAATCCCCAAAGTGTGTAGTAGCCTATATTATCCACTGGTTTATAAGCGGCAAGCGCATCTTTGCGGCGGCTACAGTGGGGATTCATTCGAAATGGATAACGGCCGAAGTAATCAGTAGACACTTTGAAAACGTGGCCCGCAGGTAGGCTATGCAATTTCCTATTGCCATAGTGCAAAGTTTTGTTTTGCATCAGGGTTTACATGAGGTAAATACACTAGCAAATAACTAGCTTAGTTTTATTTACTGTTTACATTTTACAGAAAGATTACATTTGCAACATCAGGAGCGATGTGAGCATCAAACTGCCGTGTGACTTTTAAGTGTGCTGTAACCTTAGCCACAAAGGCAGTGTTCTCAGTGTAAGAGATGCTCTATGTACACTAAATAGCTTTTTAAGCAGAACATAATGGGTTTTTAAGAAGTTAATCGTCAATCGATTGTATACTGTGTGTCTGTAAACGCAGAGCTCAAGCAATTGCCCAGTGGTAACTGTGTGTGTGTGTTTTCTTTTTGCCAGTTTGTAAGTAGGCTTCTGACCAATTATAGCCTAGAACTCAGAGAATGGTATGGGGATTAGAAAACGTGAAGCTTAGTTCAAGTTCCTCATAGTGGTCTTTAAAATATTAATTGGTTGTAGGCATATTGCATTGAAGCCGCCCCCATTAAACTGCAGCAGTCACCAGGAGCAAGAGAGGGAGGGAGGGAGAGGACTTCCCAAATAAGGAATTCCCCCTCTCCAAAAAAAAGGAAAAAACAATGATGCAGGATATTCCCACAGGATGTGTTAGCTGGCTGCCGGAGCTGAAAGGTACAGGGTAGAATCAGAGTTAGCTGTACTTCTGTCAGGGAGGATGTACAAGCACCACAGCAGCAACATGAGCAGCTCAGTCCGCAGGAGAAAGTAACACCCACAAGAGGTAAACCCGGACCGCAGTAATCGTGCCGAGATTCCTGGCCAGAGAGTGTGGTGTTTTACATGTTTTTCTAAATTTGAGGAGGCTGCGGATAGAGGCAGTTGAGATGTTGAGAGAAAACAGGACTGTCAGGGTGTGGGAAAGGCATGGAGATTGAGAGAGTCATGCTTCCACGGAGAGCTATAGACAGAGGGTCAGGGAGAGAGAGAGATGTGTGAACAAAGATTGCCAGTGTACATCAGTACCAAAGTTGGCCAGTGCAAGGAAGGAAGATCTGACAGGCAGGCAGCATTGTGGTTTAATGATTCCCCATATTCAGGAAAAGCATAGCCATATTCAGGAAAAACATAGCCACGCAGTTAAATTAAGTGACTATTGTCCTGTTAGTTTTCAGATAACTGCTGATCTTCTATTATATTTTGATATACACTGTGGATTCCTTTTTTACTTAAACAGATCTTTAAAGGGTACCATTATGCCTTTGAGCTTGAGCAGATATTTTTCTTGAGATTCTCAGCACATTGTATTTGTGTATCCAACCCTCCACATAATTGAAGTTTTTGCTTTAAAATTATGAAGGAATTGGTAATGGAAAGTATGATGAGATCAAGTCAAATGTCAGATCTCTTGCAAGGAATCTATTTTAATCTTTGCTAAATGTGTATTTTCCAGTGTTTCCTTATGTATTTTGTATTTTATAACAATCAGTCAAAAGTGGGCAGAGTACTTAGTATTGTACATTATTTTTGTTCATAGTGCAACAGTTAAGCTTTCAGATCTGGTCTGTGGGTGTTTCCTTTTTACGTCACACAAGTATAATAAAAACTCATGGAGAGTAATGTATCTGTGCATTGTGTAAAAATGTAAAATGATGTAGCAGCATATTAATGCACAATGCTGGATGGACTTGCTCCTTAGGTGTTTAACATGTGTGACTGCATGTTTGCTTAGTTATTTGCAGGTATTCTGTTTGTTGATAGGGTGTGGATGTGGTAGCCTTGTTGTAGATCTGTGATCTGCCTGTGTAAACCTCTTTAGCTCTTAATTTGTTTTACATTGGTGCATCTCCATTCAGGACATTTTAAATGACTGAAGTATTGGTTTGTTATTCAACATGCAGTAAATAAATGTATCTACTGAAAATGGCATAATACATCCATGCTCGCCTTTCAATGTTATATCATGCTGTTTGAGTTGATAGCTGTAAAAAGTTGCACGTATAACCCATTGTCCTTGCTACTTTCTTGTTATTTTTGATAAGATGATGTCTAATGTGTCTGATGAATAATGAGTCACATTATTCCTTCAGAAGTGCATAATAATTTTCTTCTTGCTCTTTTTCTGGAAGCACGATGGGAGCCTACCTCTGGTTCTTCCTGGCCTTTATGCATGAAGCCACAGCAACCTTCCGTCCACGCCAGCTTTCGCCCTGCCCTGTGGTAAGTTAGCCAGGCCACCTGGCTATGTGTGTGGTGGCATGTCCCAGCCTTATCTGACATGGACTGTTTTCTTTTGGAAATTGTGCTTTACTGCTCAGGAGAATGGGTTCTCTGTTTTTTGTATGTTTGACTTTTTGTTAACTGAGGTTGTAGAACCTGGTAAAAAAAAATTCAGAGCCACCAATTACTATCATGACTACATAACCCAGGAGATGTATCAGACACAGCATTCAATTATGTAGATGATTGCATCTGCTTTTCCAAATCATAATGATTGTTATATTTTATTGTGCTGCATGTTTGCTCAGAGAAACAGCACTATTAATTAGCATTATTTATACATTTGTCTGTGCTTAGTCTTTGTTTATAATTCTGAGAAGGTGTTGTAGCACAGAATTTGCCAGAGAGAACAGTTCACTTTCTTGATTTTTTGGTGAAGTAAAGACCAAATAAAATAATGCTGTAAGTAATGCAGTGGTATTACAGTTCATATTGCTGGCATGTTCTTTTTCTAGAACTTATGTATATCCATAAACTCCCAGAAGACTGTTCCAGAATGGGTCCACGTTTATTATTTATTTCAGAAAACAAGACAGTTCTAGTAGTAACACTTTGTTTTGGCGGTTTTATTTACAACTTTTTTCCTGAACTAGCCATTTTTTTATTCTGAAAAGTCTACAGAGACAAACTAGCGGGCTTTTGAGCTTAGGTTTGTTAAACCGTGTAGATTTCCGTCTTCAGTGTGACACTATAGAACAGGTTTGGCGCAAGGATGGTGTCTCTGGCCTGGGAGACGCTGTGCAGCACAGTAACCTTGGCTAACTTGTTGAGCTTCCAGCTTGTTCCATCCAAAAGCAGCCGATGATGAATGTGTGCGAGTGGCCCAGCCGCTGCTCCAGCTCCGTATTTGGGTGAAGAGGCTCGGTGTCTGAAAGCCAAATGGATTGAATTAAACGCGAAGCCTAGGGGCAGCTCTCCAGAAAGGAATGTTCTCACTTTCATGTATTAATGTGGAACCGAGTTTACAGAGTATCCTTTGTAAGGGAAAAAGACAAAACGGCACACCACTCTTCTGTGCAAAGTGAAGGTGTCCTTAGGTGTTTTTCCGTTTTTCGTCTGTAAGGTGAAACGATTCTAAAAATCATTGCAGGCATCCATGTCTGAGAATTAACAAGAAGAATAGAGGCAGAACTGGGCAGCAAGTCATATTTGAACTGGACCTTAAGGAAGATTTTACAGTGATTTACGGCATGGTTTTTGATGACTAGTTACAGCAGTAACAGCTTATTATTAAATTTTCCTGTTGTCAGAGGTGATTACTTATGAGCTTTGCCTGGATGGCTTAATAATTTGTGTGAAATATATTATTTTTATCATGCTCATGATCTGTCTTGTCCTATGGGTCACCCTTTTTGGGAATAGATATATGAACAAATAGTGCATGAAGTCAAGCTTGCGGTTTGCTCAATATGCTCAGGAATCCTTTCTGTTGACTCCACAAGCATGCCAAAACAATAAATTCCACATTCTTGTGTGTATGTGAAGTTTAAGGGATTTATTAAGAGCACACACAAAAGCTACATGGTTTTAGTTATGAATCACACTGATGATTGAAGACAATCATAGAATATGGCTCCACATAACACATATAACTCAAAGCGAAAACAAGCAATATCCATTTTATCAGATGGAAAGAGATTCCTCCTCACAGGCAAATATTATAAGTGCAGTGAGTAATGAAACTGAATATACTTGTGAGAACAATTTCCTTAAAAGGGGATGGTAGAATTCAGATGAATCTCCAGACATCTGACTGCATGTGACACCCACACATCTACCATTCATACTTAATTTATGAAATATACACACTCAAAATGATCTATTCTTTTTCAGCACACTGCCTTCACCAGTGAAATGGTTTTATATAGTTCTCCAAGTTAAGCGTTCCTTAACAGCTTAACCTTAATCTCTAAGTAACTGGTTTCATGTTTAGTCGCTATCATCTTAAAGTACCATTTCATTGAATGAGGGAGTATGTCATAACATTTGAAACGTAAGGCTCATCTCATCTTGAATTTTAAATCCTTTATTTGCTGGATTATGTTGACCTACATATCTCTGCCTTTAACCTAAAACGCTGACATTAAGAAACTGCGCCATCCACTTCTATTTAAAATGATGTTATTATAAATGTTATCTGTGTTCACATATCTGTACTCTGTCCACAGGTTCATAGGAATGTATACTGCAATGGCATGAACCTCAGGACCATCCCAGCACAGTTGCCCCCAGACATGCATGCACTGGATCTGTCCCGGAACCTCCTTCAAAACCTCACCCAGGAGGTCCTGGCCTTCTATACCTCCATTCACCATCTCAACCTCCACTCCAACAAGATCCAGTTCATACAGCCTGGCCTATTCAGAGACATGACTAACCTCCAGGAGCTGGACCTCTCCAGAAACTGCCTAGAAATTTTTGCCATGTCGAAAACAGAGGTTGGGCCTCTCCCCACTGTGAAGAGGTTTAGCCTCTCAGGAAATGGCCTGGATTCAGGCATGACAGACTACTTTCTGCATGATGCCCCATCTCTTGTGAATCTCTCCCTGGATGGGAACAGCATCACCAAAATCAGCAAAGACACCTTTTCTGGTTCCTTGGCCCTGAGGAATGTTGACCTGCATAACAATGTCATCTTGGAGATTGAGGAAGGTGCATTTGAGTCTTTGGCAGACCTTTCCGAGCTTGATTTGTCCATGAACTCCATTACCTGCATCAATGACTTTAACCTCCCCCAGCTGAAATGGCTAAACTTGAGTAGGAATAGCCTGGAATCCTTTCAGACTGTAGACTCCGATGTCCAGTATGAGCTCCTGCACCTTGACCTACGAGAAAATAAGATCCACTACTTTCCTGTCCTCCCGAGAAGGAACAAGCTGGTCTACTTGGACTTATCTAGAAACCTAATGAGGAGCGTGAACACAACCAACCTCATGGAAGAACTGCAGTACATTCATGACGGCAAGTTCACAACCCATGCCCTATCTGCTAGCCAAAAGGCCCACAATGACCTTCCGAGACTCCTGCACCTAGACCTGAGTTACAATCAATTAAAAAGCATTTCAGCATCATTCTTTGGCGGCCTGGGAGCTCTTGAGGTGCTCAACCTCAGCAATAACTGTCTGGAGTCATTCTCTGTGGACCGTAATAGCCCTCTGGATTCCCTGAAGATTCTCGACCTCAGCTTCAATGCCCTGCAGAACCTCACCTTCGAAGAGAACACCCTCAGGTCACTGGAGGAGCTGCACCTGAAGGGGCGTGTCCTTGGCCCTTTCGACCCCACCATCTTCCGCAGGCTGCCCAGCATCAGGGACCTTCGCCTCCAGCAGAGTGCTCTGAGCCTGTGTGGATCACACCATAGGTTGTCCCAAAAGGGATACCGCCTGCAAGGGGGCGACTGCATATTCCTCTCCTCCATCCCCACGCTGAGCAGGCTCTACCTGTCTGGGCCCGGCCTGGAGTCTGTGCCACAGGGTGCCTTCCATGGGACCCCTCTAAGGGTGCTGGACCTTTCCAGAAACCCAGGCTTGGACATTCACAAGAATGCCTTCTCCGGCCTGGAAAAGTCCCTGACTCATTTGTCTCTCAGGGAGAATGACCTCTTGGCGCTAAGCACCGACCTGTCCCTCCTCAGCGGCCTCAGAGACGTTGACTTGTCCCTAAACAGGCTGACGGCCCTCCCGCTGTGGAACAAGGAGTCCTCCATCGAGTGCCTCAACCTGCAAAACAACAGCCTGGTCACGCTGGAGTACAGCACCGTGCTGGCCCTGGAGAAGACCCTCAAGACGCTCTACCTGAGCTCCAACCCTCTCAGCTGCTGCGGCAACCTGCAGTTCCTCCACATGGTCCGGGGATCTTCCCTGGAGATCCCCGACATGGCCTCCGTCATGTGCCGGTACACGCAGAGCTCGGAGCACGAGGAGGTGGGCATCGCGAGCGTGCAGCAGGAGCGCTGCGAGACTCTGGACAGGAAGAGCCTGGGCATCATCATTATCACCATCACAGCCCTAGTGTTGATCGCAGTGCTCGTTTTCCTCTCCAAAATGTGCCAATCGAGGAGACGCAAGCTGAGGGGCAGCTTCAAGGCCTGAGACTGCAGACAGTGAGCGAAGCAGCAGACACACTGTAAAATGTTAGACGTTAAATCAACTCTGATAAGAGTGTATTTTACTCTGATAGAGTACATCAGATCCCTCTTGGACTCCATATAAAATATAATCTATTATGTGAGATGGTCACCATCAGATAACAATTATGGGGCACTAATTATGAAAGCATTCCTGTGCCTTGTACACACTACCTGCATAATTTGATGTTTCCTTGCTTGGCAATTTGTTTTATTTTTAATTTTAGACATTCTGGTCATTTTAAAAAGTCTAATTTGCACAAAATAATGTTTTAAAATCAATGTTTATAAAGTATATACACTCAGTGATCACATTATTAGGTAGTCCTGTACACCAGCTTGTACAGGTAATAAGGTGTATGACGTATGATTAAAACTGAACAGGGAAAGAGATATTTTTCATGCATGGGGTGGTTCCCCTTACGACGCATGGCCTTTTCCTTGTCATGTTTGCAATCTTTCTGAAGAATGAATGGTTTGCACTTTAATAACGGTAAAATGGTTGTGGTTGCAGAAAATGTGAGCATGCTTTCTATACAACGTAGGAACCCCAAAAAATGAAGATTATGAACAAGAGGCATAGTGAATAACATTTTATTTTCCTCCAACGAAGCAAGTGATGATACTGAACAGCAATTATTTTATGGTGTCTAGACACCTGAAGGATATTGAAGGATTTTACTATTGAAAAAAAACAACTATCTGTCTTTCAAGATGTGCGATCCTTACAGGACATGCATGTGTAAATTGATTTTGCTTTATTAGGAGGAAATGTGTTTTGTGTGGAGGGGCGTGTTCAGGACCGAACCGGAAGCCTTGATGTCAGAACACCTGCAGAAAAAATGTGGCCTGTTTATACAGCTTGTAGGGCACTGCAGATACATTTCCTGTTATTGACAGAGCATTACAAGCTCATTTAACCTGTGCAAGATGACTATGTGCAATTTAAAAACATGCATTCCAAGAATGTGGTTTTCCTGACATTGCTTGCACATCAGGTTTTCCCACGGAGATTTTCTCTGTTACCTTGGAATTTATGTTGAGGCAAGTTGTAGCTTTGATTAATTAAATAATTTTTTGGATTTTGAAGCTTAAACAAAGCACAGAGTAAATTTGCTCTGAAACAAAAAGGCATTTTAATGGACCCTTAATTCCTCATACTTATTTTGCACAGAAGGGAATTGTGGGACACCACAGAGGGAACAAATGTCAACTTTGTTTTTTTTTTCACTGGGATCTATTGCTAGACCCCTTCCCTTAACTATTGCCAAATTTAAATCTTTAATTATACCTGAGAATACGTTTTGCACCACATGATCAACTTAATATCAATCTGAACTGTGCAATCAAGATTTAAGAAAGGATGCTTTGTTTCTATTTTACATTTTAAGCAGGTTCTGGTTATTCTGTTCTGGTTCTTTCTTCCGTATCTGCCTGCTCCTTCTGTTTGGGCTATGCAGGGTCAATAATGCTGAGAGCAGCATTAAACTAGATTTCTCATATCCTGCACAGAGATTCAAATGCTTGTTCAAACAGGAGTCCCATCTTTTATAAAGATTCTCATTGTGAAAAGTACAAGGAATGATTGACATGTTCGGTAAATTATGTATTTTTCATTTGTTTGCTTACTTATGAAATGAATATAATTATGCCTGTACAAGTTTCATATGACAAATAATAAGTCAGTATTATTGTTGGACAATTTTAAAAGTATAACACTACACTCAGGAAGTATGGTCTTCCTTGCTGTTTGTGTGTGTGTGTGTGTGTGTGTGTGTGTGTGTGTGTGTGTGTGTGTGTGATTGTGCGTAAGGTATTACTTTCAAATGGAAAGAGGAAAGCCCCCCACAGAGGGAAGTGTTTTCTTTCCTTGTGTATATTTATAGATATTTATTTGAGAAACAATTTACACTAGAATAATAGCTGGTTTGTCTTCTCACCTTCATATGTCACTTCTCAGTCTTTAGACACTGCTTTTGGACAACTTTCCCAGGCTGGAAACCACCTCAACCATCACACCTGAAACCACAAATGAATCTTGTTTCAGACGGTCACTTTGTACACAGTAGTGAATACATAGTAATGGGTAGGAGTTATTACCTGTTGATACTAACAGGAACTTTTTTCTAAAAGATGCTTCTATCTTGATTGTGCTTGTGCTTCTATCGTGAATTAAATGCAATGAAATCATCTGTATCATTGCAGCCTATTACAGACCATATGAAGAGAATTGTTAGTATGAATTGTTAGTATAATTGTTGTGTATATGATATGTATATGACTATTTTTGAACTACTGTATAACTATATTTATATGTTTTTTGTACTTTCTAAAGTAAATTATCATTAATACCAACCCACTGTAGTTCTGTGATGAATTTCTGCATTTTTGTGTTTCTCAGTGTTGAGAGTGTTTCTGGTTACATTCTTAATAATACAATCCTAGCAACCATTGCTTATTGACAGGAAATGCTTCCCTGATGATCTGGCCTTTCATGGCTTCAGAATTTGCATCGCTTGTTTTTCCCGGGGATTGCCTGTGTGTATAAGACACAGACCTCTCAATGAGGCACTGCCTCTATTTTTATAACCAAAAGACTGTAGATATGCTGGGCTGGCAGGGATACAGCAGTACCCCTCTGACTCCCGAAAAACAGGATGCAGGCCCACAGGAAGGACCTCTGAGCACATAAATATTACTGTTAAGTCACTGGCTGTGTACTACCACAGGTCTGGACAGTCGCACAGATGTGTATAGCCGTATATTCTTCGGAATACTTCCTCATTTGATTTGATAAATCATTAAACTTCACTGGATTAGTTATATGTCCCACCCACACATGGTGGGAAGTTCTGATCCCGAAAAATATGGCAATTACAAAAAACACAGAGACAAACATCTGAAAATGCACTGTTGTCTTAGAAGAATGAGACAATGGGTATGTTCATGGATTTAATGCACAGAGGCGTCTTGCACAGCAATATGATCTTCCCACTCACAAAACCCAAATTAGCACCCTTCAAAACCTGAAGATAAACCTCCCTACCCATAATTTCACAAAGAATACAGTTACTGAATACAGAATACTATTCTACTGAATGTGCCCAGAAGAACTAAGAACTAAATTATCAGCATTCCTTCAGAATACGATTACAACCAAATGCCTTCTTTGTTTAGTACGTATGACAATTCTAAATAAAATCCATTCATAAATTAACTTCAAAGATGCTTTCATTGAACAATAACATTCTGTTTTCCATGGTTTTATAGGTCTGAGGCAAGCAGGTAGAGCATTTGAGGTATACAGCTCATCATTTATATTCTCAAACAATAGATCATTCTCCAAGTACACCTGGATCACTATTTTATGTAGTACCTGAGTGACACTATATTCCATTCATGCAGAGGTTAGATAAAAAGTGTTTTTAAACAATCTGACAATTTTCATCATAAAGCACAAAACACTTAATAATGACAAATACTTTTTCATCAAGTTACATCAAAATACGAGTGAGAGACAATGATTAGTAAAAACTGAATATATTGCCTACAATAATAGTATATACACAAGACACTAAATAATGCATCCCTTAAAGCTTGTGTGTGAAAGTTATAATTCCTCACCGTTCACCATATGACCAAAAATGGAGCTATCTGAGTACATTTGTGGAGCAATCCTCATCACTAAAGTGTAAGAGGAGAATATTTTCAGACTCATTATTCAGCCTGGACCCATTCCAGAAGACTCTTATATCAGCAGGACTGCGTGTACAGGCCAGTCTGAGAGGCAGAAAGGCCTGAGGAGACTCCATGGAAAGGCCTAATTGCAAACAGGCCCTGATTCGGGCCACATGATTCACAGTTGCTCCATGAGCAGGGAGGCAGTGAAGTCATTTACCCTCCAAGTGGGGTAAAAAAAGAAGAGGGGGCTGAAAAGGGTTGAGGAAGCGGGTCTGACAAAGAGGAGAATGATTTGATGCTCTAAGGAAATGCCTGCAGGTCTATGTCATGGATGAAGCTAAGGCCTCCCTGGCTGTAGTCAAACCCTGAACCACAGTAATGGAGTTTAATCTAAACATAGAGACCACACAAAAAGAGTGTAGCACTGTTCTGGGTGAAACCACAGGTTTCCAAGATTGTGGGGTATGAAACCGACAGTGCATGTGTCTATCGTAAAACATACTTTACAGCTAATTAATTTAGAAAAACACAAATGTTTATTTGTTTCCATCGGTAATCTACAGACAAATTTCGATACCCTCTCCAAATACCATGGTCCTGTGGTTTTCCTACTGAAACAACAAACAAATTGACTGCAACCAGGGCACAAAGCATTTAAGATGCCTTTCACCATGGCAACTGGAAACCAATGGTTGATTGTAGCTTGGCCAGCTTTCCAACAGCAAAACCTTTGATTTCAGGACTTTCGAAGGAACAAACAAAGATAATTCACATCCTTCCAGTCAGAGTCTGATAAGCAGGAGTTCCATAACAGACTTCAGCTTATTTGCCTATCTTGGTGCATCGCACAAATAGGAAGCCAGGCTGATGTCCACCCAAAAGCAAACTGACATGCCCAATTCCCTTAGCTGTCTGGTCTGGCAGACTGTACTCATGAGCAAGGTTTGTAAAGCTTTAGTAAACCTCTTCTAGCATTTCTGGAGGCTCTGAGCACATAACTGTCATCTTAGTCTTGGGTCTTAGAATGGTCTAAACTACATTGTAGATGTCTGAGGTCTATTCGTGGGCCATGAATTTCACTTGTAAGTCAGTTGTGTAATGTGTACAACTCTCTCTTGGGTGGGACAGCCAGACAGCTATGGGAATTGGGCATGTCGGGTTAGGCAGCCTTGTTTCCTCTTTGCCCAACACACTCTTTCATAGGGTCACACGTACAACTTGTGTACAAATTCTCAAAAGAAGTTTACTCTACTACACAATTCAGATTTTGCCAATGTGAATAAGGTACATGTTCACAAAAACTTCGCGTGTGCGCAGTTTCTCAGCTTTCATAAAATGTACTTTTTAAACATTTTGCTTTCACCCTGTAGAAATGACAACACGCTTTATACAGTTCTGGAGAAAAGGTCTTGTGGACAGATGATACCAAGATTCACTTGAATCAGAGCTCAGATAGCAAGACCTAAGTGGGGAGACTGAAAGGAACCACCCATGATCCAAGTTTCATCTGTGAAACATGGTAGTGCGGGTATTTGGTTTGGTTTAGACATGGTTTGGTCATGTGTTACTGTCACAGGTCCTAGCTCGCTTGTTTTCATTGATGAGTCACTGTTGATGGCAGCAGCTGAATGATGTGCAGCATTGATTGATCCTCCACTGAAGCTTTGCCCACCAAAGTGACCAGAGTGAAAGGAAGATATAACTCATTATATAACTCATATATAACTAATTTCCAGACTTCTAACAACTCCATTGCTGACAACCACCAGCTGTTGCGTTGTCCGTATTATTTATGATCTTGTGGTATGTGCTTATCATTCTGAAGAAACACTGTCTATGCACATTTCATTTTTCAAACAAATGACTTTGATGTGTAATCCAAAAAGAATAAACCAGCAATTGACCAAGCTATAAACTGTTTGCTCTGGCAGTGCGCCAAAGGCAAAAAAAATCCTTTATCATCAATGAAACGATTAAATTAGAGATGTAATGTGATAGCGAAATGCTCATTTATCCACACTGATTCTCACCATAATAGTTTCAAGCAACGAAAGCATGCATGTAAATTACTAAACATGCAAATACAAAAGCCAACCACTTAGAATCCCCCCAAATGGAATGCATAGATGATATAAGAATACATTTTCCTTTTTTCAACGATTGCAAAATGATCAGCCAAATTATAATTAAAAAAATACTATAATTCAGGATTTCGGTATGCTCCAATATTTTCCTCCCTGAAACATGTCAAGTTCATTCCCGGTTCACTTTCTGTCCCTTTGTCTTTTCATTCTCAATAGCACATCCACTTCTGTCCTTTGCTTCCTATGTATTCTGTCATCAAATCAGTGAGGTGTGTCAAAATCAGGTGATTTGACTTGAACGTTATTTCAATCTCTAGAGCTACTGGTGGCTTACATTGTTAAATGCATTTTTTTTGTAAATCACTTTGATGAAAGCATCAGCAAATACCCACATTGTACATTTGAAGTGGTGAGAATGAGATACCATCAATGCACCACCTCCCACAAGGTCGCTGCGAACATGAGCTTGAGCTTCTCCAACCTCAGATGGCAAATGAAAATCAGTACCAGACACAACATCACAGGGCTCTCGATACTGTTTTTACATGTAAGCCAGTCATAAGTAACATTCGGTCTCATGCGCTGGTCAGCTTGCTGACTTCCCCCTCCTGGAGCATACATCATTAGCCCCCACTGTTGGCACACATGCCTGTGGGGGAGAGCTAGAGAAGGATTCTTAGAGGCGCCTTCTTGGGCCCTGGGGGCCCCCCTTTTCTCACATTCCTGACAGGTTAGAGCACAGGAATATTGGAGATGGCATAAAGATGTTTCATGGTAATCCCAGGTCAGAATATAGTAATGTTTGGTGTTATTTTGATTGGTTCAGTGCGACTGGTGTAATGGTCTAGTTTTTGTAACAGTCTACCTTTGATATCATAACCATTCAGGAGCCGAGGGGAAACTGGGCAAAAGCTGTCTCTGTAGAAGCCATTTGTTTTAGCTCCCTGACCAGTTTGGGAGTTAGGCTGTAAATTACAGATGGGTGACTCACTTTTAGGGTCAAGAACTAAGGCCTGGATTTCGGAGATAAGGAGAAGAAACCAAGCAATCTGGGGTTGTGTCTCCTTTCCTTTCATTCACCCAAATCAGGTTTATCCAAAAGGTATATTACCATGAGAGGCACAAATACAGATTTACAACATAATGCAGTTATCATGAAAACGCCCAACTACAGCATTCATAGATATTTTGGGGCGGCCTGTAGCGTAGTGGTTAAAGTCAGGAAGGGCTGCCATTTGTGAGGGGCCTGAGAGCTGGGGTTTCAATGTTGTTTAGACTACCTGTTGGGGAGAAAGATGTATGAGTGGTCCAAGGGTCATGGGAAAAGGATCCTCCAGAACAATGGTGACCTCCCTGTGACCCCATACCTGGTCACTTTCAAGGGGGAAGACTCCGGACAATGCCACAGTGCCCTCATTTGGGCACTGCTGCCATTACACCGGTGACTGTTCTCCTAGATTAAATATTCAAAACTGCTATTAAGATAGTAAATAGACCCGGTAAAACCTTGAAAACATTGTCCATGTGATCCTTGTATCATTGCATTAAGTCTTATGTAAGGGTAACAGGAATTACATGTAAAATGGATAATCAGGAGGGAAGTTTCATGATAACTGCAACATAATAAAACATAAGGGTAATCTGTTTGGTATGAATGTGATCTGGTAAAATCAAGGAATCCGATGAGATACATTTCATACCAAATGGAGTTTAATAAACCATAGTTTCAGTAACTCAAGGGAAAACCTACACGTCCTCTCTTGGTAATCATCTCATTTTCCCTACTTAACAACCCCCAAGGGTGGGGGTCTAAATTCCAGATTTGACCACCCCTCCAGGTTGATTTATGGCACTGCCGCCTGGTTCCAAACATATGATTTGGCATAAAAGCAAGGGAGACAGACCAATCTGGGAAGATCGTATTCGACTTCCCACACAGCATATTGTACGTGTATGTAAGTATCAGGAAGATCGTATTCGACTTCCCACACAACAGGTCTTGTGTATGTATGTATGTATGTATGTATGTGTAGCAGCGGAAAATCATATTCGACTTTCCACACGGCATATTCTATACTCTGTGTGTACTCTGTGTGTAGTCCAAGCAGGCTAGGTATGATTATTTACTCTATCTCTATTCTTAATTTTGTAATTGATTGTGATATTCTAAAGCTAATAACCTACCTGTCTGCGAATAAACTATTTTGTTTGTAACTTGTGTGATCTCCATGACTCTAATTCATCTTGTACCTTTTCAGCCTAAATTATAACTGAATACTCAGGGGGAAATGGTGGCTAAAGACTGACCGATCGGCGGCCTGGTGCATCTGTGATAGTTCTAAGCTGTGAGGCCAGCAAGTTTCTGTCCGTTAAAGGGTCGGGGGATGCACGGCTCTTGTAATCTGGTGCGAAGGGAACCCATGGGCGCTATGGCGCTGGTTTCTGCCAAATTAGCTCTAAGGAGCCCAGACAATGCTACGCCAACCTGGGCTTGCAACTATCATGGCAGGTTTGCATGTATTGTGCTGACTGGACCCTAATTCTCCACCGAACTGAGATTTCAGCAGTAATGCTAATCCCGGGAGCATATATTGAGTAATGGTGGTGCAGGTACGAGTCGAGTGTAATCACTCCTGAGGTCTGCGTAAGTTACAAACCCAAATTTCTAAATTATATTTTAAATGGAGTCAGATAAACAAGTAAAACTATAGTAACCACTAAGCGTACAATACGGCCCCGTTTGAGAACTGTAAGCGGGATATGGGGCAGGTCAATCCATATCCGACCCATGGCAAGGGACCCAGTATATTCTTAAACATAATTGTGCTGTTCTTGTGCGGAGGATAATAATTAACCCTACAAATGTTCTCCCAGCAACGCCAGAAGGACAAGCACGCAAAACCCCCTTTGGCCCCCGCTAAATTCCGTCATTGGGTTAGCGTGGGGTTTTACATACAGGATGGCAGAACTTGAGTACAGAAAATAAAAGTCATAACAGCAGGGGCTATTCCTTATGTGTTGCTTTCTGTGGTGGTGTTCACATGGTTTCACCCACCTACACAAGCTTTAATGCCCTTTTACCAATTAGTCACCCCCCATCAACCCCCCCACCCGAGCTGGTTCTTCAGCCCCGTAAAAACTCTGGCCTCTTGATGGTGAAATGGTGTCCTCATCATAATTCACTATATATACCGTGGGTTTATGGAGGGATATAAGGCGTACATTGTGGTTTTGTGGTTGTACTGAGCACAGCAGAAATTTTATAGTTCTGTGTTACTTTTCTTCTCTTTATAACAACAATTGGCAGTTATATTTCCTGATACTCAATAAAATACTTTTCTTTGTGAATGAATTATAATACAAAATGGTTTATAGATTACATTTCATCAATGGTTTTTATCAACAAATACACAGGAGGCATAGTTTTTAATTGATGAGTTCTAGAATATTCTAGTTCTAGTTATCGTAGTCGTTTTGATTTAGTTGATCATTATCTGACATCTAGACTGGAATTGCTGGTATGAACTGAAACTGTAGGTGGATTCTCTAAATCTATCACAGTTAACCATTGCGTCAATTCTGTTCTTTACAGGCCATAATAAAAACAAACGCTGTTCTCTAAAAAATAAGGTTACGATGAAACGACCCCGCTCAGTTCCAAAGCTCTAACTGAAACTGGAGGAGTTTCATACAAATAGGGTCTTGCAACAGGCAGTAATGATGCAATCTATCGTTCATAAAAGTAATCATACAAGTACCTGCCAGAACATTTGTTTTCCAGCAATTTAACAGTTGGTACATAAAAAAATACAATACAAAAACTGAAATTGGGGAAAATGGATTTCTTTGTGGCTCCATGAACAATTCTTTAAATGAATTAGTTTTATTGAATTTTATTTCTCATTTAAGGGAAGGGGTAAGCAGCACTCCTTTCCCTCATCATATGGTTTACAAGCACAAGTGGAATCAATTATAGGTCTGCTTACCACAGCAGGCTGATTTATTTTTTCTTCCATGATATGGCCTCCTGAGGCCAGAGCCCAGACAGACAGACAATAGAGGGCCCTTTCTCCAACCCTCCCTCAGATGAACACATTTTCTTCAAGCAACGCTGTTTTGACAGGTGTCCAACACCCGGCCAGTGTTAGGAGCTCTGCCATCTCCAGGACTATACCCCGCTAACATCGGACTATATCACACAATTCACTGTATGCCTCTGTTCAGACTCTACACTAGACTGTGCAGTTTCTTAATGTTAGACATCTCTTGAACAGTAGCAAATGTACCCATTGCTTCTCTTGTTATGCTGGGGTGATTTATAGAAATGCCTACTAAATCCATGAGGCGAGATCAAGATTTATTGCAGTCATAATAGACATATCCCATGGGTGATCCCATGCTTCACTGCCATAGGAATACAAGGGAAAGACAGAGGTTGACACAATGAAATACCAGGGGAAATATGTGTCCTTTAAAGGCCATAGCAGAACCCTCATTCTTTTCTCCCAGTACACAGGCCTTGCTCTATCGCTGGGGATCTATTACAGTATCTACACATGTGGTATTGTGCAAGACAGAGCATCCACCAGCAACTGTAGGCCTGATGCATTTTCCATCTGCCTGAGGGAGGCTAGGGAGTGGGAGGGTATATTGGGCGATTTTTCAAAACTCCCATTACACTTCCCACACCAGGACTTATTTATAAAAATGGACGTCTACATAAAACAAACACCACCAGAGGTTACTTCACCCAAAGACAGACACTCTTCGCATGGCCGTCTCAGCTGCCGGGTCCTCTGTTATGGTTACTTGACTTTACATTTGTTTGTGATTTCTGTCTTCGCTTTTGTGCGGCCCAACATCTCTCTGTGAAGATGAATGCATCTTTGCATGATTCACAAATATTTGAAAAGTTGTAGGGGGGAGGTGGGTCTGAGAAACCCGACACCAAAGCAACACAAAAGTGCAAATTAATTCCGTCTGGTCTTAAACCAGATGATGTTGACAAGGGCTTGCCACCCCATCCAAATGCTTAATTTCCTCTGACTCCCAACGGTTTCCCGGATTTTTACGTTTGTGACACGGCCAAAGACAAGCACTGAGCACAGGAGGGCTTTCTTTATTGCTCTTTTAATCACATGCAGACTTCAGTCACTTTCCTTCTCTCTGATCCAGGGTTGAGTCATTGAGCACTGGCCACTGGTCACCACTGAGTCAAGAGTGAAAGCAGCCTTCATCTTGAACCATATCACCTTGTACCCTGAATGAATCCTGGGAAAACACGTACCCAAGGATATTGGAAATCTTTTGTAGCGTAGTTGCGTATCAGTCTCCACTAAATAAATTGATCTTTATATGAATGTAATTTTGTATAAATTAAATTGAATCATACAATTAATAGACCATCTCTCCCCATCCATGCACAGATGAGCTGAAACAAGATAGAACTTGGTTCAAGAAGAGATTCCTTACAGAACGTAATGAGAAAAATGTCTGAATTAATTGGAAGAAAAAAAAAAGGAAAAAATAAATTTCTAACGAGACAATTTTTAACCATTGTCAGTGTTGTTTTTCCAGCACGGATGGACTTACAGATAAGTAAGCATGCATTATTTATGTGGCAGTATATCATATGCAAAGTCATTGTTTTTATAACTGTAGCAACGAATATAAAACATTCTACTAACACTCAGCAGATTCAACATGGTTTTAATAAAGAATATGCTCTTGGAAGCCCATCGCTACAGGGGCGGCCTGTAGCGTAGTGGTTAAGGTAAATGACTGGGACACACAAGGTTGATGGTTCTAATCCCGGTGTAGCCACAATAAGATCCGCACAGCCATTGGGCCCTTGAGCAAGGCCCTTAACCCTGCATTGCTCCAGGGGAGGATTGTCTCCTGCTTAGTCTAATCAACTGTATGTCGCTCTGGATAAGAGCGTCTGCCAAATGCCAATAATGTAATGTAATGTAATCAAAGAACGAGAAGGAGAACAAAATGTTTTGAACAGTTTTGTTTGTTTTGGGGGAAGTTGCGAAGTTAGATTCCTTTCTTTCTGTACTAGAGGTCTTATTATAATAGTATAAGAAGTATAACCAGAGATTATTATAATAATAATAATCATTATTATTATTATTATTATTATTATTATTATTATTATTATTATTATTATTATTATTATTATTATTATACACAGTTGAACCTGAAACCACTTTGGGTAGAGGTTGGCTCTCCAGTGTTTGAGTTCAGGATAACTTGTGAAGGCCTCTACTCAATGCCCAGCAACATCACAGCAATCACAAATGAATTCTTATTAACTATGTACCAATCTTGAGTGGCTTTTATGCAATGCAACAAGTCATACTACACAGTTACGGTCATCACAGTTACTGATTCAGGGCTTACATGTCTGCAGTAGCCTAGGTTTAAATCTAGGCATTTTAATAAAGTCTTGCTACTGCTGGCACACATTCCTCTGTGGTATTCATGACCTGTGGAGGGGGAGGAGGTTGGACCAACTATACCTGCTCACCCAGCACACTTCCCTGGACTTCCTTTCACACAACAAGGAAGCCCCTGATCCTGATTCCTCCATGAATGATGTGATCCTGTTCATCCCCTCCAAGTCTGGTACTCATGCGAGGGAGAGATGGGGGGGTGGTACGGGGGTGTTAGTGAGCAAGGAGCCAGGCACGGCTGAGGCCTCCCGCACGCACTCTCCTGACGTGAAGCAGACAGGCCGCGGGGCTGCGTCACCATCACTCAGAGGCTTGTACCACTCACACCGTCACGCCAAACAACACGGAAGGGCCGCCCAGGGGGGCTCCCCACAGGCACCTCCCACTGGGCCCAAAGCCCTAACGGCAAAAGAGAAAACACACGTTAAGACACAGCCTTTCCAGTATCTTCCCATATACAAATCTCACTTGCCTTTTTACCACCGAGCCCTTTAACACCCGGCAGCACGGACTTCACCAGTTTATGAATATAATGTCTTTTGCCTCATGAAAACTCTTTCCCTTCAAAACTACAACTTTTCAGGAATCAGTAATAATAATAGAAATAGTAATACTATTTATTTATTTTATATGACTATTACATTACATTATATTCAAAAGGTCACATTGTGTTTCCCATATGCTTCATTAAGTGCGATCTCATTAAAGACTGACAGTACTGATGATGTGAGAATTCTATTGGTAAAATGGAGTCGCAAGGTTTATTTATGATGCCGAAGATGCTGAATTTTTCTGTGGGTCGCAGAAGGGGCAGAACATGACGCACCCGCCATAGACGTTAAACTGACGTACTGAAGAAGTGTGAGCTGGCCTGACTGGCTCAGGAAAGGGAAAAGGGGAGTTTCCTTTCCACAAAGAAAGTTAAGAGGTCAACACTGCATGGTCTGGCGAGACATTTCCTTGCAACACTTCTAAAACAAGCCTGATTGTATGTGTCCCACAGAAAATGTCCCACAGACAGTGTTGGGCAATTCCTTATCTTAATTAGAGGAGACCGTAAGTGGAAACAGATGCAATCCGGCATCTTGAAACAGTCACGTTGGGATGAAAAGTGCTCTTGCCAAAGCTGAATATATACTGTGTAGAAATGACATAATCCCCCCACCACCACCAGTTTCAGGGCACCATAATGTTTGGGACATATTAATGTTGTGTAAATGAAAGTACTCATGTTTAGTACTTTGTCACAGATCCTTTGCATGCAATGACTTGTAAGATGATGCTTTGGCAGACCCGTACGGCAGCCATCATTAGCTTGTGCTTGCTTTGGGGGTTAGTTGCTTTATGTGTTCTCTACAGAAAATAAAACGCATGGTAAATTGGATTCATACTGAGTGAGTGACTTGGCCAGTCAAGAATTCCCTAGTTTTGGGCTTTGAAAAACCCTTTTGTTGCTTTAGCAGTATGTTTGGGATCATTGTCTCAGGACCCTTGCTATTACTGAGCTCACCAGTCTTCTTAATGATGTTCCAAACATTTGCTTTTATAAACCTACGGTTGGGCCTATATTTCTGACAGTTTTTTGTCATTATTTTTCCACTTCAGAATGGCTTCCATGACTTTTATTGGCATAACTCTGGACAAACACCAATAACAGACTCCAAAGGCAGAATGAAGACTAAATACTGAAAGCTCTTTTACCTGCACCAAAGAAGCGATTGAACATCCCTGACTACTCAAAAACACATGTGAAGCCATTTATCCCAACTATTATGGTGCCCTGAAATGAGGGGGACTATGTATAAAAATTGCTATAATTTCATGGTGAAACCAAAATGTATTGAAAAATATCCATTAAAAAGCTAAGAATCTGCACTTTATCTACATGTGATTACAAATCTAAAATTGAGGACTACAGTAAAATCAATAAAAATATATATCTTTGTCCCAATCATTCTGGAGTTCACGGTAATGTATCCATAAAGAAGCACCAGCAATTGACAGTTACACAGGCACAGCTTTCAAAATGTGCTACTGACAGTGAAAATAACAATTCAGAGCCATGATTTTGTGGAAATGTACGCATTTTGGAAAGCAAAGCTTCAATTGAGTTTATATTCATGATGATATGAATTAATAACAAAGACGGTTTAAGCTTTATTTCAGTCTGAGACAAAGCACTATTATATTCTGATCTTTTGAGACCGCATGCTTGAGATTGTGGGTTTCCTGAACTGCTACAACACTTTGGGGTGTCAGGGCTTCTGCTAATGCCAGATTAAATTTACCATACCGTGTTGAAAGAAATTTAGCCACACATCCTTTAGTGGTACAGTCATCTGGGCCAGACAAAATACAATTGTAACCTAAAATACACCCTCTGTGGTTTTTGCAATCTCTGTAAGGACATGCAAGTCCTTACATCATTTAAGGGGGTTGCCATCAAATATTTTTATTAGAGTGGCTGGTTTCCATGAACCAAAAAAGAGTACAGTAGGAACAGTATTACGCAAATTCTCATGAACCACTCTTCACCCACTGATGACAAAACAGTTTCACATTTACTCGCTGTGGGCGTCAGACCTATCTCAGCATTATTTCACTAGTCTATGCACCATATATGAGTGATTATCTTTTTACAAGCACATTACATTCAAATATTTTTTCTTTACTAGCACTAGATGCGTTCTCATTTACTACAACTGGTCGGGTTTTGCAACTGCAGAACTGAGGAAACTGTCAGTGTATTAGCTCCCTCCTCTCAACATGCAGGCAAGATCCAGGGGGAAAAAACAGACTGCTTGACGAGGACCAGGCTCTCCAGCCGAGCCCCCCGATCGCTCGCGGAATGACAGCTATGCGGCCCTCCCCACAGAAAACAACACACAGAGCGATTATTGCGGGTGGATAAAATATGTCAGTTACAACCTCCTCTCCTTCAAGTGGTGAAGAAATAAATTTGAAGAAGCATGAATGCCCCCATGAGGTCCATGCACCTGGCACCCCCACAGTCCAGGCACGTGGTCTGAAAAAGCACCATCTGTGAGAGGGGGTTAGAAGAGCCACAATGATAACGTCAACTGCAGACACTCCTGGCACTTTCCCTTTAAACGGGGCTGTCCCTGTCAGTGTGCTTTTGTCTTCCATGACATTTGAGTGAACTGAAACTACAACCCTGTGACATGCTACATACACACGCGCCCCACCTGTTTCTACCTTTTATTAAAGCCGCAGGGGAGGTGGAATATGAAACCATTCTGAAGGGCCCTCTGGCCATTAAAACCATGGTAAACTGGAGGAAGGGAGGGGGAGTTTCCCAATTTTTCAGAGGACAGAGTTTTTCCACTTCCTCTAAAGTGGACATTGCTGGCAAAGAAAGGACACCGCCAGATTCATTTGCTTCCAATCTCATCATCAAATACAATGATCCTGAACATAATATGGCAGCTATGGAGAAAGCCTTTGAAATTTTATCATTTCAATCGGAGGAATTTCATTCAAGCAACTGAAGAGAAAGTCCCTGATCTGACCCCTGAATGTACTGTGCAAGATAGAAAAACCTGTTCAAGATGTTTTGTCAGGTTGTTGAGTTAGTTGCTCAAAAGTGCCATTAATTATCAGACAGTGTTCAAAGAACCCAACAACAAACTGCAGCATATTTTGTAAATAAAAGAAGAGTTTCTTCTCACAGTCGCTTGCGTTATGACATTGGATAAAATATGAGATAAAATATGAGATAAAATATGTAATTGCCTTGGAATCTTGCCATCAATTCCCTACTTGACAAAACATCAATATTCTCCCCACATAACACCCCCAATAATGCTAGCAATGATATTGTAAATATTTGTATAAAGAATATCATCATAATTCAACCTGAATATCCCAGCAGTCCATGGGGCAACAGGACAAGGAGAGGATAGACTGGTGGAGATAGAACATCTGATTGCATAAAAGATGCTGAAGTAAGCAGTCTCACCTACATGGTGTCCACAATGTAGGCGACTCTATGACAGCAGTCATTCTAATGAGGAACTTAAAAATGGTAAAGTTCCTCAGCCAAATGTCAACCAGGCATTAACATACTGTAGTTCAAATAAATCAGAGTTTGAGTGGTTAATAAAAAAATCCTCTCTATCCTGTGAATCACCCAGATGGGTGCCATACACAGGTAGTTGATGACAATACCTTAAATGTTACCTTTCTTTAAAATGTAATACATTCACAAGCTATTAATTATTGCTCTCAGGATATACACAACAGCCAGGATTTGACCTTGGGACCTTTCAGTGAGGGGACAATGTTATCAACTGCACCACCATACTGTCACTTTCTACTGGAGGCAAAATGACAGACCTAGCTGGGCTGAATGGTCCGTTATGATTATCAAATATTTCTGCATTCTTATGCTCTGAAACAACTGCACACAGAGGACGAACACAGAGAACCGTAGAGAGAGAGAGAGAGAGAGAGAGAGAGAGAGAGAGAGAGAGAGCTGCGGCAGAGACCAAGCCTCCTTTTGAAGGGAATGGAGAGCCCAAGAGATTAAGGCCGAATCGCAGGCATGGTTATTTATGTTCTGAGTCCCTTCTTCCCAGGATGTATTCCTTGGCCCTTGTGGTTTCCAAGCTGTGGCCTTCCAGTGGTCACATAATTCCCCATATGCTGCCAAGCCCCACCCGAAACCCCCACCACCACTCAACATAACTGGGAGGCTGAGTGGTCAGAAGTTCAAAGCACAGATAAGTAATCTCATTTCTCACCACATGCCATAGGCATGAGTGAAGTGTTACTCTGTCCTTTTTCTGGTGAAAAGTGTCCATTGACAGTCGGCGGGTTGTTGAAGGCCCCCCAATGCCAGCTTGCAGGGGAGTGTAACCCTGAACGAGGCTGTTAAGCGTGACTGTCGGCCCTGCACTCTGCTCAAGAAGCTTAGTGAAAGTGAGGGAGGCTGTCCTGAGGCCCTTTGCACTTTGCTAAGTGTTCAATTCATGAAAAAGTGAAGGAAAGACATGTTTGATGATTGATCTGGCTGTGAAGACAAAGTTAGAAAAGGATGTATTTTCAGATAACCTAAACTGGCTAGCTAGAATGCTTGTAGCTCTAGTCATGGGATATGGATCTTATTTATTTATAAAACCATGCAAAATCTGTGTGTAATAACAATTAAGGTCTTTCAGCTGGAAGAGTTCAAACTTAATTAAGCCAAGCCTATTTAATGAGCCTTTAAAACTAAACTTCAGCACTACGTCATAGTAAATAGAGGGCAAGATTGAAAACACACTGACACAACTTTGGGGTGCCTGCTACCATGTGACAAGACAGTAGAGAGGATTATGGATGCTATCTGGGTGATCATGATGGTGCAAAGTCCCTCTGAGCATTTTCTGGGTGTAAAAGTTTCAGGTGTCTGACATGAATCCCAGCCTCCAGCCATTAGCCACCTGCACATCATTGGCCAGTTGTCACCGCAGGGGCCAGGAAGTGACATAATCCATCTGCTAAGAAACTCAGGAGAATATAAAATTGACTCCAGACCTTTATGTCAAACTGCAGAGTTAAACAGCCGATCAGCAGAAATAGCAGTTCATGTTTCATTATCAGGTTAAGGAAGAACCCTGATCATGCACTCACAGACTGTAGTGTGTTTTTCCCAGGATGTAAAGTCACAAGAGCTAAATATTCCGCATTATCGACAATATTCACGTTTTTTCTCTATGTCTTCTAAAATGTACAGTCCCCTCTAAAAGTATTCAAACAGCAAGGCCAATTCCTTTGTTTTTGCTATACACCGAAGATAAATTGAGTTTGAGGTCAAAGGATGTATATAAGATGACAGATCCGATTTTATGCTTTTATTTCCTGGTATTTTTGTTAAACAACTTAGGACATGTCACCATTTGTATCTGACCACCCAATTTGTAGGTGTGCAAAAGTATTTGAACATGTGACTAACAGGTGTTTCTTGTTTCCCAGATGTGCCCTGTTAGATTGAATGGCTAAACAATAAATAGTTCTAAATCTACTCTTGGTTTTAGCATTGGGTTTGCCTGTGAACACTGCATGAATCTTAGTTTCATGTCAAATATATATGGCAGATGCAAAAGACAATACCTTGCACACTGAAAGAAACATGAAGATAGATCAGTCAAATATTTCATACTCTATTTTTCCAATATATTCCAACCCACCCCACCCATACACATTTGTTGAGAGAGAAAGGGATTTTGTAAAGGTGAAAATGTAGTTTGACAAGAAGCAAGAAGCATCAGAATAAAAATCTTAAATAAATCTCACTGTTACAATGCATTTCCCCTAAATATTACTCAAATACTGTAATGATATGCAGATTGGCCTATGTTCTAATTTAGCAGTAAATTGAAATCACTCCTAAGACTGTTTCAAACTGACACTTACCATACGGCCAGGGCAGCTTAACAGAGAATATTTATATAACTTCATGGTTATGAGTTACAGCTGGGATCATAAATAAGCTATATTTTCAAATTCCTTCAGGAGAAACATAAATATGGCAAGCACACCATATCTGCTGACCCCAGCAGAAGCTAAATCTACATAAACTAAGAACACGTATACTCTCTAAAGCTCACAAAGAACGGAGAAGCCGGTTTTATTAAAGTCTGGTATCAATTTCAAAACCTGAACGATGGTTTCGGGGCCGCGGCAAAACCAGATGGCGGTTAAAGCGTCTTTTTCTCCGGTATGCGCAAGTGGGGTATAAGGAAATGAACATACTATGATTCGGAGCATTAATCATAAATAGCGGATAGAACACGGAGGCAGTAAGGGATGACAACTCAGCATGTCACTAAGCAGCCCCATATGTCTCTGACCTGCATCGTGGCCCGGGCGCAGGCTGCTGTAGCTACAGTACACCCCATGCCGCTAAATATACACAAAATATCATTTGGAGAAAATAACAGGTAAAAAAAACAAAGTGGAAACCGCGAAAATACCCGGGAGCACAAATGCATTACCGTGCCCGGTTGGTAGACCGACATTAATACACCAGTAAAATGGCCACCCGCCTCCAACAACAGGAAAGCTGCAGGATATTATGTGCCATGGCGTTCCCTTCCAGGAACATCACGATAAAACGTCTCTTCGGCCTGCACGTGGAAATGAGATCCCTCTTTCTGCCTCTGGTGGCCATTTACAGAGCATATTGTGGATAATCATCTCTCCTCACTGGAAAACTGGGGACAGTCCATGTCTTCCTGACGCGGCATGCAATCCTAAAGGTGTCGGCGTTTTAGGACTAGGAAACATCCAATGGAAAGTCCCATGACTCGCGAATTGCAAAGGAAGCTTCAAAGATTCCCAGAACTGCCTCATGGGGGCATAAACATAAGATGGCAAACATGTCACTTCAGCTCTTTAGGGAAAAGTCTGACAGAGCCTTTTATCCAACCACGTGTTACAAAATAATCATTACCGTATTACAGCCTACCCTTAACAGCCTTCGATATAAGCCGCGTAATAACGCTGGGATTCACCGAAAAGTTTCTTGCTGTTTGCACATTCAAATAGGCTACAATGCTGATAACAATATTTAATCACACACGGAAGAGCTTTAAAGTTTCTTACGTCGTGGTTTTTATCACAACATTATGTAGTTGATTTAGGCAAGTAGGTCTATCACTTAAGAAAATGAAAATAAGAAGAAAAAATTGCCTATGTCTGTAAGTGGACGGGAAACGAAAGCAAAATAAAGTTGTTAATTTCGATAGTGTACGTTATACATTTACACTAGGAATGAGAATCCACATCGTACGTTCAGTTTTGGCATTCATTCATTCTTAATGCATAATTTTACTTCATGAATGTATTCTTCTGTAAAGGTGGCGCACAAATAAGCAGGCCCATTGTCTGCCCCTCGTCGGACCAACTGGCACTGTACGCTATAGCTGAGTTAAGCGCTGAGTTAAAAGTCCCCTAAGTAGCCTAATAAGTCTACTAGGTATTCACCAGGTACATACGTGAGAAGACCTAAACATAATTGGGCAGCACTGGTTTAAAAAAAGAAAAGATAAATACTGAAGAACTAAAAACTGAAATACATAGAAACACCTCTTATCACCTATTAATTAAAGTGACTGCCTTGTAGTTATCAAAGGTTAAGGTTGATTTGTTGATTTGTAAGGTTTAATTGTGTACTTCCAAGGAATTTAGATCATTGGTAACACCTCTTTTAGAAAGTAAGTATTGTCTAATTTGCAAGGAAGTATACAATTAAACTTTGCCTATAACCAAACTAAACCTTTAATAAGAGAGTCACTTTAATTCATAGGTAATAGAGGAAGTGTTTCTGAGTCTTTTTGTTTTAGTTTCTTATTTACCTATTTTGTTTTACCAATGGTAATTGCTCTATTATGTGCAATTCGTACCACATATTAACCTGGTAAATACCCAGTATTTAGGGGGACTGTAAAACGTTCTAGCGTTACCAATAAAGCAATGGCTCATGGCTGTCAGAATATATGGTTCTGTACCTAAGCTTCCATTTCATAGCTGTAGCCTATGGCAGTAGTGGGCTACAGCTCCACCTTGTGTCATAAATGGCGTAGGACAACACAGTTCCAACCAAAGCATCAACAGAGATATGCCTCTCATATTCGCTCAGTGAACTTTATTAGGAACACCTGTGCATCATCAGCTCGTTAATGGAAATGTATAATCAGCCAATCATGTGGAAGCAAATCAATACATGAAAGCATGCAGGCATGGCCATGAGGTTCAGTTGTTATTCATACCAAACATGAATATGACTGTTTTCACTCACAACTGTCTCTAGAGTTTGAAGAGAATGGTGCGAAAAACAAAAAACATCCAGTGAACAGCAGAACATTCTGCTGTCAAAAATGCATTGCTAATGAGAGAGGTCAGAGGAGAAGGGTCAGACTGGGCAAAGCTGACAGGAAGGTGACAGTAACACAAATAACCACACCTTACAACAGTGGTATGCAGAAGAGCAGCTCTGAACACATAATGCGTCAAATCTCTAAGTGGATAGGCTGCAGCAGCAGAAGAAACAAGAAACAAATAAGTAATAAATACCTAATAAAGTGCTCAGTGAGTGTATTTCAACAGGTAAAACATAATGTAGTGCAAATGCCCCATTCATCGTGGTGAACAGTCCTTTGGCAGGGTCAATAAACCTAGTTTGAGGCTTTGCTGTGTGACTGCATAAAGCTGGATCAAAATTCTATGTTTTTTACATTATTAACAAGTACAGAAGTTGATATTTGTAAGGGCTGAGAGTCTGGTCAGTGTGGTTATTTCTGTTGGACACAAATTCATTTCCAGACTCTCTATAGTGTATAGGTACAGGGCATGTCCAGGGCATCTGTAACTCGGCAGATGACATACCTGCCATTCCATTAGCTTTCATTTGCACTATTTTAAAATGAACAAATGTTCCTTGTTCCATAGCTCAAGTGCAATTATAACTCAGTGGTTATGTTAATTTATGAGCATGTTGATGGGTTAGACTGTTTTTGTTTAACTGCCAAGGCAAATAATCAGATAAAATTTGCATTATCAACTTATGCATAATTAATTAATTGTGCATTATAAGTGATTTATAAGTACTAGCAGTAAACAGCAAAGTCGTAAAGTCTACAATTTTCATGGTGAATGAACATTACATGAATATTTACTGAGCTACCATATTGTGGCGTCATATTGAACCAGATTCCAGGGGTGTGCGGTCATTGGCACATCATCATCCAATATTGTTTTAAAATGAAAAATTCATAACCCCCTTTCCATCCATATTTTCAATCTCTCAAATCCTTTTCCTTTCTTTCATTCCTCTATTCTTTTTTCTTTCTTGTTGGCCATACTATTGTAGAGACCATGCGATTCCAAGCATCGCACGGCAAATTCTCTTAGGCACACAGGATATCTTGCTGGAGACTTTCACTCCATCCCACTTCATTTCAATTTAGGAGAGACCATAATGCCTAATATCATTTTCAGGTGATTTGATAACTCAGCAGCCTTGAGTGAGATATCAGATCTGACCAATATCCGATACCTCATCATGTGAGATATGAGATGAGATGGATGGGTGAGGGTGGTATGGTGAATGTACAAGTTTATTTCTTTTGGGTTGTAATTGACTCTTAATGCACAGTGCACAGTCTTTCAGTCTGATTCAGTTGTCTGCAGTCGAGTCATAAACAATGCTAACTGTCCATAGGCTAAAACAATATCTTTGGTCTATTATTGCCATGTGCTGTGATTGGTCATTCTACCTTAGGACTGACTGAAATTAGAAACTTTAAGGAAACCAGTGAATGAATGAATGAGGTTTTTGAAATCAAAGATGGGGAGAGCCACACCCTCTATTTACCGATCACTGTGCTTTGCTGTGAAAAGCAGATAACTGACTGTGGCTCCACCTATGGGTCATCCTTAATCACATGACAATTTCCTTGACGATGATGTGTTGGAGCACAAGCAGCCATAGCAACCCATTCTTTTTTGTGGTAAAACACAGGGTTTAGTCATAGGTAAAACTAGGCCTAGATGACATGGCATCCATTGAACAATATTATGATGCCCAGTCAATGGATCGTTTTTAATACGTGTCACAAACCATGTGACCTTTACTAATCTGCTATGCTGGAGGACAAGCTGCCCAATTAACTCAATGTGTTTTTCTGCCAAAAATATAGTTTTTCATCTCAGGTCAATGACAAAGCATATAAATATAGTGATAACAGATTCATTATGGTTCATTTCTGCACAGTTTATGGTTGCTCAAATTGAGCTGATCGGGAGAGAGACAAGTCGTCCTTTTTTCCCAAGGACCAGTTTTTACCAAGTGTAACACCCAAACTACAGGTAGGCTACATTACAACAAATCAGCTTATAAATGTTGTAGCACCATGATTACTTATATAGCCCAACTGGTTATGTCGTAACTCTTCTGGACGTAAAGCCATTACTAAGACGTGTGGATAGTCAATGATGAAACAGGTCTCCTTGCAGTTACCGTTTTCCACTTGGCATCGTAATTATAAAGGCTCGATGGTTGAAACTAGCCTGACACTTTGTCAGCCAGCTGCTGAAGATAAGGCCCTGAAGGAAATGGCCACCGATGATAAATCCAGCCTGTATGTTGAAAGAGCTGAATTGCTTAGGCCCATGTTGGTCAAAGAGTTGTAACAGATGTGCATGTAGGGGTGACCTATGGCTTGCAGTCACCATAGTGTGCAGTGTGGAGGCATTTCTGTATATCCATCCATCCATCCATTATCCTAACCCGCTTATCCTGAACAGGGTCACAGGGGGGCTGGAGCCTATCCCAGCATACATTGGGTGAAAGGCAGGAGTACACCCTGGACAGGTCGCCAGTCCATCGCAGGGCACACACACCATTCACTCACACACTCATACCAATGGGCAATTTAGACTCTCCAATCAGCCTAACCTGCATGTCTTTGGACTGTGGGAGGAAACCGAAGTACCCGGAGGAAACCCATGCGAACACGGAGAGAACATGCAAACTCCACACAGAGAGGCGGCAGTGCTACCCACTGCACCACATTTCTGTATATTTCAGGAGAAAATGGAAAGCTGTGAGGAGGTACAACTGCTACAAAAATATCCCAATGCATTCAGTTTGTCACATCTTACTTGTCTTTCTTTTCCCTTTGTCTTTCTTCTTGCTCCCCAGGCCGTGTTTAAAAGCTTCCCAGACCTGTGTGGGATTAGATTAATGAGTAATGGGGGGGTTTTTCCCGGGTATTGATCAGTGATAGCGTGCCGTTCCTTTGCAGGTGTCTGCAGGGTATCCTGAGCTCGAAGGTGAACATTCTCGGCCTCTGTGCTTGCACACAAATCACAGACCTTAGTCACCGCGTAAGGATCAACAATACAGAAGGAGAAATAGAATAACAAGACTAATGAGTGGCCTCTTTAGCAGAGAGATAGCCGACTATGTGTTGCCTTTAAATTTCATATTACACATTTATTCAGTTTTTAAAAATGTTATATTTCACCTTCATGTATAGTCATTTAGATTTTATATCAATACCGTCTATGATATTTGTTGCATATGAAGCTACTGGAATTTAAATGTCTTCATGTGTTTGGATGGGGATATTAAATGATTTATTTTTCTTCAAACAATGGGTTGATGTTTTGGCCCTCTTAACAGCTTATTACCTTGAACAGTCTGCTGTTTACTTTTATCCATGATGGGCCTATCATTCTGCTGGTCTGTATTTTACACATCTCATCATCTTTTATAAATAATATCTGTACAAATAACTTGATTCCACCTGATGCTCAGATTTAATCAGTAATAATTACAATGTCATGCTCTTAAAGCTGATAAAAGATGTAGGAATATGAGCTTTGTTTCGAAGACTGGTTGCTACATCCTCCAGTTCAGTTGGGCCATGAAGCTGTGCATCCATTTTGTTTTGTTATAATGGCAAATCTCTCTAAGTAAATGGGACAAAAATGCAGACGTTGACGAACAAATCAATTTCCTCTCTGGAAAGTCCATGCCTCATCAAAAATGCCGGAAAGGGGGCTTAAGGAAGAAAGGCTTTAATTGAAAAATCATCTCCACTTTTATCCCACTTTCATACACCCCACCCCATCCTTGTCTTCTGCTCATTCCCTCACGCAATTTTTTTTTTCTTTCCAATTGCTCCTGTTCTCATTTACATTATATTATATTATGGGGAAATGTGCTTACATATAGATTCAGCCCTGAAGTTTTCTCAGTAAGGGTCTTCTCTCCTTCTCCTGCTCTCTCTTTCTATCCCTCTCTCTCTCTTCCTTCTTTAATGGACCGGACTGCACAAAACATCTGAGAAAAAAAGAACAAATTTAAACAAGAAAATACTCTTAACTTGACACCAAGGGGATTGATCCCATTACCAGGAATGCAAGTAAGGAGTCTGTTTTGCTGTGTTGCCTACTCTTTGCTTTGTTTGCCTGCCTGTCTATAAAATGTAGAAGAATACCCAACTGGTAAAATAAGTCATGTAATTTTTCAGTGATTATTCTAGAGTTTGTAATCCAGTCTTTCAGTGGGATTTTGAATTATAGTTATTTAAAAGTTTTTTTAAAAACTTGTTGTGAGAGTAATGTTTAATTTCTTTCCAATTCATTTAGGTAAGACTTACCGTGAACCATTCAAGTTAACACAAATACAATCATTTATTACCTGGATGTCCTTATTATAATGTTTTTAAATTTTGTATTACTGCTCGGATGGTTGGGCTTTCTAATACGGATTCACTGATGGTGATGGTTGTAGTTTTGTAGCCACCAAACCTCGTAAGGTCAAAAGCTAAACCAAACATTTCAAAGCTGTCATCGAGCAACACCGCATCGTCACACAGGAGAGTCATCAGGCATACTGGAAAGCATTTGTCCATTCTAATAAAACTCTGCTGACGCATTTTGTAATAGATAGGTTTATGATCCGTTACCAGAAGCGTGTGTACAATAAACGCTGGGCAAATGCACTCTGTCTCTCTTTCTGAAAATAATACCAGCAAATTAGTATCGGCAATGACCACAGACTCAGTCCACCCATTGGATTCCAGCTCAGATTTGCAAGAATCCCTTTCAGTGGTATGCTTGGTGTACCTTATTGCCATGTGATATTCATTTACCCGAAGGGGACTTAATGCCTAAACGGAAGTCAGGAATTAAAGACTGCTTCAGACATAAAATCGCATTTATTTCTAGATATGACATATTTTAATGCATTTAGACGGCTGAATTTGTGCACACATGCAACAGCAGTGTCTCGTCCGAGATTCAAAAGCAGAATTGTATTTGCTGTTTAATCACTACATGATAAAATGGCAGCTTCATAACTGCTTTGGTCTGGCATTTAATTTACCAGTCCAATGGCTTCATGCAACTGAAAGGATAGTAGAGGAAGAGAGAGGAAAAGAGAATAGAAAATAAACAGATAGAGAAAATAGAGAATACAATTACAGAGGAAGTCAAGAGAAGCAGAGGAAAAGGGAGATAGAGATTAACTGAAAATGGTTGAAACTGGGGAAAGAGAGGTAGAAAAGGTGTGGAGGGGCATGGTGATGGCAAAGGGAGATGGGACACGAATTAAAGTAGTGAAAGTGATTTAAAAAAAATGTATACATTTATTTCACCTCCTTGTTACTCTTGACAGGACCTGTAAATAAGATCTCCCTCCCAAATCAGACCTTTTCTCTCAATTATTTTTGTACTTCACTTCTAGCCTTGCCTTCCTTTACCACTGCCTCTTCCCCTCATTACCTCTCTAAAAACATTTGACCGGTATTTTTTCTCTCGTTTAGCTTTTTAATACCGGTCAAATTTGTTATTTGACCGGTATTTTTTTCTGTCTAAACAGTTACTCATTCCTATTCACCTCATGCGTTTCCTCTGTTTGGTAAGTTGCCCAGGTTGATTTACAGTTTCTTCAGTATTGAGCATCCGGTTTCATAGCTGTTGGATCTGGTGCAGAGGTCCTGCAGGCTCTCACACAAATTGCATTGATGGAATAAAGAGGATAAAAAGTTCATTAGACGGCATAAACCAAATCAAAGCCCCTTGCTTGCGGAAGCACTTGAGATAAACCACAGAACTGCAGAGCACCTGTGCGGTGCTTGCAATGCATGGTGTCTCATAAGATATAGACACAGGATGTATAGCAAGAGCAGGCTATGGACATAGACTGAAATACGTACTGAACACGTTCAGAGTGAAATGGTGTATCCAACCCAGTAGGAAGCCTGATGATACTGTACAAATGGCTCAAAGAAGTATTGCGCTTCGTAGTGAATTTGATATATACATTTATATTTCATGTATAAGTAGAAAATGCTGCATATAGTGTAATAAACAACACAGATAATAATCTAAATGTTATGTTCAAACATATAGGAAAATTAGACTACTCTTTTATTTTAATACATTTACTCTCATGTTTCAATGTTTTTTATTAAGAAAGTAATTTAAACTTAATTAATTTATTTTGTCTGAAAACCATTTTAAATACAATTTTTACTTAATTTATTTAATCTCATCATGTCATTTAATCACTTTATATTTCACTTGAGTATAGAAATGACGTAACAAGAATTTTAAATCCCTTTGTTATCCATCAGCATGGGAAAAGCCAAATAACTGTCAATTCAAAAGAAACAGATGGTAATTGACCTTCACAAGACTGGCAATGGGTAGAGAAAATGCATACATTTATCACTGTATTAACATACCACATAGTACTGTAGGGGCAATAATAATAAAAAATGTAAAACATATGGAGTGGTTGCAAACTTGCCTTAGAGAACATAAGGATCATGGTTTGACAAAAAGAACAATAGAACACCTCCTCCATACCAAAAGAAAAATATTTGAAAGGGAGGCACGAAGAAAGCACTTACTGAGCACAATCTGCAGTCATCATGTGAATGGATGAAATATGTAGGTGGGTCATTTATGTTTTTGGGATGTTTTGCTGCCAGTGGTCCAGGGGCACTCTTTATAATCAATGGCACAATGAATTCAACAATGTACCAGGACATTTAGGCAATCTGGTTGTCTCTGCTTCCAAACATACATGAAAATCCAGCATCCATGTTCTGCAATAGCCACCTCAGTCTCCAGAATTCCATCAAAAACCTGAAGTGAAGGGGGCTTATAAGTGCAAACCCAAGGATATCAATGATATTGAAGTTCAGAACGGAGGAATGGTCAATGCCTCCAAATGTGTTCTCTAACCTTATCACCAAATGACATGTAATGTCATCACAAATTATAGGAAAAGACTCATGGCTGACATCATTGGCAGGTGTGGTGCAGAAAGTATTCAACCAGGGGTGCCTATAATTGAAACCTGTTTTTTTAAATGTAAGACTTTGGTTGATTCCATTGAATCATTAATAAAGCACATTACTTTGCACATGTTGTAAAATAAAGTTTATTTAAAAAGTATTTTTGTACATATTTATCAAGGGTGCCAATAATTCTGGACCTGACTGTATGTATATGTGTATATGCGGAAAATCAAATGTAAGAGTCCAAGAGAGACAGAATGTATGTATATGATTTTAAAAGTACTCTTTACAAGTTGATTTTACACTGAAGATTTTCATTGATGTGATCTGTATGTGACTTCACAAAACAGGGTAGAACATTGCCCTAAGCATGACAGTGAAGCTTTACAAATGGCACCAGATAACAGAGAGTTATGCTGTATTGGAAATCCAGGGGGACCATTCCACAGATAATGTACGCTAGCCTATAAAATGGCTGTATATAACCAAAGATAAAATGCCCTGAGGGCATTTATTCAGCTTGTCGTGGCATGGCGCTTATAGACCGGGGCTGTTCCTTTGTCCCGAGATGTGTTATTTCCAAACCCCCGGTGTGCTTACATTGGAACCGTCCTCACGGAATACTCCGGGGGTTTCTTTTCTGTTTAATAGACAGTAATTGATGCGGCCTGGATCATTCGGAGCCAGTTGTTTTCCTGTCCGGTGCTTGTTAAAACGACTGAGGGCCTGGTGTATTTCATACATGCTGACAGTGGCATCCTGCCCAGTGTAAACACTACTGAGGTACATCAGTTAATTACTGGCTAGGCATTTTAATCTAGGAGTCCCCGGTCGCGACACAGTAGGCCCACTCTGCATAATGCAATCTTCCATCGTTTCAGAGTGTTTCCATCGTTTCAGAGTGTTTCCATCGTTTCAGTGTTTCCATCGTTTCAGTGTTTCCATCGTTTCAGAGTGTTTCCATTGTTTCAGTGTTTCCATCGTTTCAGAGTGTTTCCATCATTTCAGAGTGTTTCCATCGTTTCAGTGTTTCCATCGTTTCAGTGTTTCCATCGTTTCAGAGTGTTTCCATTGTTTCAGTGTTTCCATCGTTTCAGAGTGTTTCCATCATTTCAGTGTTTCCATCGTTTAAGAGTGTTTCCATCGTTTCAGTGTGTTTCCATCATTTAAGTTTTTTCCATCGTTTCAGTGTGTTTCCATCGTTTAAGTGTTTCCATCGTTTCAGAGTGTTTCCATCGTTTCAGTGTTTCCATCGTTTCAGAGTGTTTCCATCGTTTCAGTGTTTCCATCGTTTCAGAGTGTTTCCAGTGCCACTGCTCAGACTTTGATGTAATCAGCTGTTTTTCATCCTGACTTTTCTCTTTCTGGACAGTTGGCAGTGGAGGGGGGAAACAGAGTGACTAAGTAACAGAACAGCAAGGCCATGCAGCGTTCATAAGAGATGGCTTTGTATTGTATGTATGTTTGGTGTACAGTACCAGCAAGATTATACATACATGAATATTTATTTAATCACGATAGCCAGTTCATTGTCACAGACCAGGCAGCTGGGCCTGGGACACTTCAGATATGAATCCCATCCTTTGTTTCTGACTGTGGTTGCATGGTTGTCACAGGATGTAACTCTTGAGAGAAGAGCGCTCATTGTACTCTCTGAGTTTAGGGGTAGGGGTGCCAAATTCATTACATTACATTATTGGCATTTGGCAGACACTCTTATCCAGAGCGTACAGTTGATTAGACTAAGCAGGATACAATCCTCCCCTGGAGCAATGCAGGGTTAAAGGTCTTGCTCAAGGGCCCAACGGCTGTGCGGATCTTATTGTGGCTACACTGGGATTAGAACCATCGACCTTGCGTGTCCCAGTCATGTACCTTAATAATGGCATTGATCAATTCTTGTGGGCCAAATGGGGCTGCACATGATTCTGAAATGTTTTGAATTACAGTGTTTGCTAAATACAAGTGCTTGTGCTTGTTAGCTTAAAAAAAAAAAAAGCAGGTGCTGAAATCTAAATCAGTAACTGTATTATGCGATGTAGCATTCAATATGTCCCTCATATGTTGGCAGTATCTCATTTCAGTCACAGCTGTGCTGTTATATCTTTAAATAAATGTACAATGTTGCAAGCTAGCTGGTTATTTTTAGTGTGATTTATTATGTGAAAGGGAGGGGCGCATCTGATTGGAACCGATACATACATGCCCACCGACATGTTTGTAATATTTCTGAAGGCTTCAAAATGAGCCGACAAAGGGAAAAGTGATAACCCTGCTGGACCGACCAGATATTTTTCAGTATCAAATATAGAAAATTAGCTACTTTTATTCCTTCACATCAGCAGAAATTTCACACAATCAAAACAGAATTCAAAAGTTTTACAAACTAGGATGAAATGCTTTGTTGGGGTCTGTGCCAAGACTTCTTGTTTTCTGCATTTTATCATGTGTGTTTGCAAACCTCAGTATACCAATGTTTACTTTTTTCTGAATACTTACAGTATTCAGAAAAACTGCACAGTTATAGATAATAGCAAAGTGTTAAAAAATTGAAAAGAAAATTAGCCAAATGTGTTGTGTGTGGTTTGTTTTAAATTTGTGGTCTAGGTACAGAAATAGACCCTGGCACTCCCTCATCGGGGGAAGAGTCGGGGGGAGTGGTAGAGGTACAGTAGCCAGTATAGAGGAATGGGGTGAGGCTACGACAGGGCAGAGGGAGGGAAAGCAGAGCAGAGGGAAGCAGTGCAGATGAAAGAGGGGAGAGGTAGAGGGGAAAAAAAGGAGACGGAGATGGGAAAAGCCTTAAAACTGAAAAACCTTCTGGATGTGCGTGTGTGTGGAAGTGGAGTTCCTCTAATCAGATACCCCTGGGAAGTGTAACCCCATCTCTTCCGCATGTGGAGCGGGGGGCAGCGACTGACCTTGAGGCTTATCCAGGCAGCCAGTGCAGGACGGAAAGGAAAACGCCAGTGTTTCTTGAATAAACTTACCGGCAGGTGTTAATGCAGTCATTTAATTTAAGAACAAAAAAGGCCACAGATCAGTTTACAGTCAGTGACAATGGGGTGTGGGCGAGGGAGAGACTACGCACACGCATATGTACACAAGTGTGCCTGTGTGTTAAAGGCTGTTGCTGCATGCAGATGTGCTGTTAATATCTCAAACCCATTGCTCCCTCCATTTCATTTGGGGGAATCCATATCCTTCGCTGTTTAAATTCTTGGAAGTTTGGGGGCGAGACCCTGTGGCCAGTTCTCCGCCCGTATACAGCAGTTCTCCGCCCTTATACAGCAGTTCTCCGCCCGTATACAGCACGAGCCCCCTCTGCGACGAGACGTCCGTACGCTGATCGCATTTCGGTAACCGCCTCTGCTTTCCTCCAGCCTGGATGAAGAGAAAATGCATAAGGAGGGCAGACTATCTGCTCTATTTTTAAAATAATATAAAATAATTAAATATACAAACATATATACCACTTCATATTTATGAGGAACAAACCCAGTTTGTGAAATGACTTATCATATGAGGTTGACTCGTGTTTTAAATGGAATATTGCTTTTATTTGATTGGTTATCCACTGTAGATCCTCTGGAAAAGCAAAATTATTTTAGAGGTGTGTCTGAAGAGGACTCATCCAAAGAAATAAAACAATGGCATAAATGCTAATTCAATGTTTTTGGAGTACAGCGGCACATCTCTAATGGCTAAATCAGTTGCGCTATCACACAATGTTTTCAATGACTAAAATGACTCAGATATAGACAAAGACAGTACTTTGTCTTGATTAAATTAATTTCCTCACTCCCATTACATGTATGCTCACTGTGCAGGTCATAACTGGGACATAAATACAGTCAGAAATATTAAGAAATTAAGAAAAATGGCTGCATATGATAAACAACACAATTCATAATCTATATGTTATGTTCAAACATATTGTAAAACTATATACCTTTATTTCAATACATTTACACTGTTTTTTATAAAAAGCTATAGGTGCAAAATTATTGGCAGCCTTAACAATTATTGCAAATAAAATTAAACAAAGCTAAATTGGCAATTAAACTGAAATTCTCAGTCTAAAGAAACTATATTGTGTCATTCAATCATTTCCTGTTCAGTAGAGTAAAAATAATGTAACAAGCATGCAAAATCCCTTTGTCATCCATCAGGATCGGAAAAGCTGTCAATTCAAAAGAAACAGATGGTAATTTGGTGGTAATGGAAATTGACTGTCACAAGTCTGGTAATGGGTACAAAAAAAACATAAATGGTTAAGCGTACCACTTAGCACTGTAAGAAAAATGTAAAACATATGGAACAGTTGCAAACTGGCCAGGAAGAGGATGCACGTGCACGGGGTCCCCATGAGCAGTGAGGAGGATGGTGAAGGAGGCGATACAGACCCTACGGATCACAGTTTCAGAACTGCAGAGATTGGTTACATCTTGTGGTAACCAAGGCTGAAAAAGAACCAGAAAGCGCTACCTCCATATTTTGGCCAAAAATATGAACGTCTCTGCTAGGAAGCAGGACAACGACTCAAACATACTCAATCATAATCTACTCGGAAATCTATCTCGGAATTACGAGAATGACTGTAATCTTTCATTATTATGTACTAATTAAGAAATATATAAATTTATAAGTAGGGCGGCACGGATGGTGCAGTGGGTAGCACTGCCGCCTCACAGCAAGGAGGTCCTGGGTTTGAATCCCCGTCGACCGGGGCCTCTCGGTGTGGAGTTTGCATGTTCTCCCCGTGTGCGTGTGGGTTTCCTCCGGGTACTCCGGTTCCCTCCCACAGTCCAAAGATATGCAGGTTAGGCTGATTGGAGAGTCTAAATTGCCCGTAGGTATGAGTGTGTGAGTGTGTGAGTGAATGGTGTGTGTGCCCTGCGATGGACTGGCGATGAACTGGTGTATTCCTGCCTTTCACCCAATGTATGCTGGGATAGGCTCCAGCCCCCCTGCGACCCTGTTCAGGATAAGCGGGTTAGGATAATGAATGAATGAATGAATGAATGAATTTACAAGTATATGCATTATACAGTGATTGATCCATTGAAGAAATTTGAACTTTCATGTACATGCTTTGTGCATTCATGTACAACATACAGGAATGAATGCAAACACACACACATATATGCACACACACACACTCTCTCTCTCTCTCTCTCACACACACACACACACACACACTAGCAGTGCTACACATAATGCACACACTCTCTCTCTCACACACACACACACACACTAGCAGTGCAACACATAATGCACACATTCGTTTCTCACCAGGAGGAGAGGGAAGAAGAAAGAATATACTGTAAGAGTGAGAGAGGACAGAGTAAAGATGTAAAGCAAGAGGCTCTGCTGAGCACAGTTCAGCAGCACTGACTCCTCCCTCCACCCCTCCCTCTCTCCCTTTCTTTACCTCTCTCTCTCTTTCTTCCTATCTCTCGCTCTCTTGTTTCATCTCTCCCATCAGAGTCAGTTTGATCTAGTATCTTTTAATTTCTTGTGCCTGTGGTAACCTGCTCGTACACACAGGCAGGCTAACATACTACCACATGCCCTGGGCATCCATCTCGCCCACACTATCACACGCTGACACCCTGGATTTTCAGGACCATTAACCCATGAGGTAGGAGAGAGGGAGACTACTCCACTCTGTAATCATTTTGCTAAGATTACAGGTTTTTCTGCATGCTGCAATGTTTAATTTTTTCAGCCACACAGCAAAAGGAGGGTGAATGTAAGTCTCTTTGAGTCTGTGTGTTCTGTTTCTGTGGCAGACGTGTGCTGAATTATATCGGAGCTGTGGTGCTTACTTGGTGTTAGGGTTGGGATATTGGATTGCTATCAAAGAACATATGCTGTGTGTGTGTGCGCGTGAGTGTGTGTGTGCGTCTATGTGTGTGTAGGTGACCGTGTGTATGTGTGTGCGAGTGTGTGTGCATGTGTGTATGTGTTTGTGGGTGTGTGTGCATGTGTGTGTGTGTGTGCGTGTGTGTGTGTGTGGGTGGGTGGGTGGGTAGGTTTCAGCTATTTCCATGTGTCATGTCCAATGGTCAGTAGATGGTTTCAGTGTGATACCATCCCTACAATTAATTTTATATCACTAGTGTATCATTTGCCAGTGATATACTTTATCAAAATCTCTCTAACTATTTAAAACGGTGTCTTATTGATAAGATATATCAGAGAAACTCTGCAGCAGTCATTTTATTTGTGCTGCATGAAAATGGCTGTGCCATATCCACCTCTCCATGAAGTAAATTCACATCATGTTGTGGTGCCTTATTGATATTGATTTGCAGCTCAAAATGATTGATTCTGTCGAACAGTACTGTCCAGCAAATAATGTTGTCTTAAATTAAATCCTACATACAGGGCATTTACAAAATATAAATATGTAATTTCATAATTTGCTGCTCATTTTATATTAGACATTCATTATAAATTCTAGGCTATCAGATGATAGTATATGTGGCCATGATTAATATATTTTCTAATAAAGGCAGTATATTTAGACAAATTTGAAATAATCTCCTGGTGTTTGGTATTATAAAACGGTCAAAAAGGATTTCTTGAAAACTTTAAATGCAAAGAATCAATAGTGTTACATGTGAGCGCATTACAGTGAGATCTGTGTGTGAGACAGAGCGTATATTTGTGTGCATGTGCAATATGTACGTGTGGCTGTAAGGTCTGCTGAACGCAGTCCTACGGGAGCTGCATACACTGAATGGACATGGAAAGCGGTAAATCGTATGTTTCTGTGAGGTCGGAAAATCAGCAGCTGCTCTGGCTGCCATTGCTCAAGACCAATAAAATGTCACACACTGAGATTTACACCGCTAAGCAAAACAACTTCTGGGCACGTCCAGGGCAGTAGATGCCAGCACAGTCACTGACCCCCACCCCCCCCAACCCCCCGAGACCCAGACTGGTGATTGACACACAGACACACTCACCCCCCCTATCAAATAGTCACCTGAATGCATAGCAGGGCCCGGTTCTGGGGCACGGCAGTCCTCCCAGCTCTACCCTGGATGGGCACAAATGATTAATGAGACGGGAGACTGTGAGACTGCCAGACTACCAGAATTTCAGTAGCTCATTTCTTCAGCCTATTGTGTTTTTTATTGCCACCACCTCCATAAGGGTTGAAGATTTGATGGTTTGTTGCTCTCAGATGTGCTGTTTTGGTAGAGAATAGGCATATGCAGCTGCCTGGAATGGGATATGAGTGAAAAAGCCATTCACCTCCCATTCCAGAACCTGCTCTGCTATTAAGGAAGCGTGAAACCCTCCACAGTAATGCCTTTCCTATGACAAGCATCACATTTGTGCTGTGTCTAAGCTACGCTCACAACAATAGCTCAGTCAGGACACCTGTCCACATTAAACTGAACGTCAATCAGAAAGCAAGCAATTGGGAAGAGTGTACAAAAATTATTTGTTTGTCAGTAGTGTTTGACAGTCATATTAATTATGGTAAGTCATCTGTGCCCTCTTTATTATGAATGATACCCAATCCAGTGCTTCCGTCATGAGTGTGATATGTATTTGTTTAAGTTGCGCTTGAGTGGAATTGGGGAAACAAATTCTGCTTAATCTTCAGCAGTAGTTATCAGGGCTTGGTTTCGGAGCTTTGGGAGTTTATGGGATTAAATGTTTTTGTTGGCTTCATAAAAAATTGAATTGATTGATTCAAGTTTCCTTGGCTACATTTCTTTCAGAAAGTGCAATACAGTACTTTTACTTTTTCACTAAAAGCCTGTTCGAAATATGCATTAAAGGGAAATAGCAGTTTTAGCAGTTACATAAATGAAAACATCAATATCAATATCTGACATACGTTTCCTAATAAAAACACTGCAAAAAAAAAAAAAAAAAAAACACTGTATTGTTTGGTCCAACAATAACAAATCTAAATAAATATTATATTAAAAATCTTTTTTTTTTTTCAGTGCATTTGCAATTCATTTTCAATGCACAATGGCCTGGAATACCATGGTGTGTTGACCTCTTTGTAAAGTGATAAATATGCAATGACTGATTTAATTGATGAAAAGGAGACCAGGATTTCCAGAATGAAAAGCCCATATAATGTTACAAAACTACTTACATTCCCATCTGAACAGTGTAAATTTAATCGGGTTACCTGGCTGCTTTGTTAATTACGCATTTAACACTTTCACATTAATGTCAACTAACAATGTATGTTTAATTATGTACAGTGTAGTTCTTCATAAATTATTCAAAATGTATTGTTGCACTGTTGCTCCATTATGTAACTGTTATCAGTTGTTTAACTGACATCTGTGGTATGAAAATGTTTTGACAGTTACACATCAACTGGAGCCATAATGTGTATGTCATCCCATTAGTCCCCCAACTGAAAAGAAAAACAGAATAATTTCATACAAATTAACATGTTAGCACATATATATGTACTCAAATGCTGGAGAATGGAGAATATGATTGATATCTGGCTGTGACAGTGTCAGCTCTGCCAGTGAGCCATAGCTGGAAGGCTTCAATTAGCAGTCAGGATTCAGTCTTATTATAGAGCCTGAAAGACAAGACAGTGTCAGTGGAAGCTGCCACTGAGCACGGGCCTGACGTCAGTTTTGTGGTTTTCTTCCAATCCGTTTCGGTTGGGATTTGGTCCTGCATCAGCACTTGCGGAGGAAACTTCAGACTCAAGTGAAATTCAAAAGACAGCGTTTTTTAAAACAAACTGACTAATTGCTGAAACACTGCCCTGCTTAAGGTCTGCCTAATTATTATTTATAATAAAAAAGTTTGGGTGACAGTCAGCCAGTGTTCACTGTCACAGTGTATATTAAACATAGTTCCAGAAAAAATATGTTTGTCTATATTTTATACACTGTAATGCATCATCATACACAAATTTAGTAATCAGTAAACATTTGTTTAAAAAAATGTATGTAATTATAATTATATCTTCTGCTGTATGCTATTTTGGCATGTATTAAAATATTTGTAATTTGTAAACTTGAATTCACACAGACACATTTTTCCTATATGCAGCACACAAATTTCAGACTATACACAGACTCAGTGTACAGGGACTGAAAAGCTGCTTGCAACATGACTCCTGAGGATGAGCAGATTACTTTTATGGGCTTCACAATTTTAAGCATAAAAATGAGTTTTCATATTGTTCCTTCTCAGGTCAAAAGCGGTGAAGCCTCTTCACTCCCAATAACCAAAGAGGTGTGATTTAGGTGCTGAGCCTCATTTGTTCAAACCTAAAATTAATGATAATGTTGTAACAAAACGTGGCTGAGGGGTTGAAGAGGGCATTCTGACATCCAGTGTGAGGAAAACTAGCCAACCTGGGCTACCACTCTCTCTCTTTCTTTCTCTCTCTATCTCTCTCTCTCTGCAGTCATTTCTCTGGTGTTGTTGATACAGTAGGCCATGCCACTTATTGGTGGTCTCAGGCTTGTGTCATAGGAAATAGCTATTACTGAAAATAAGATTAAACATAGTATTTGAAAGATAATCAGGTAACATAGACTTGTACAAATGCACATTGTAACCACAAAAAGCCACGGACACAGATGCACTCCAGGACTTGTGATTAAGCTCGCTCTCTCTGTCCTAATCTGACCCGCTCAGTGTGGCCCCCTTCAGACAGCGATGAGATCGCCCCCCCTGTGCGCTCGCCCCGCAGCTATGGGTCCAGAGACTCTATTCTGAGCTCCAGAGAAAGAGAAAGCTGGAAGAAGGAGAAGAAGGAAGAGAGGTAAATAAAATGTTGACGGAAAGATGTGCAGCTGTGCTTGAGGCAGCGGGGCAGTGAGGATGAATGAGAAAGAAAAATCATTGCAGATTTTTAGTATTTGTATCTATTTTTTACATGCTTATTCTATTAGATTCTAATTGATAATGTCTACAGGTGTGAAGGATAATGTTATTTGCTTGGTACTAAAATAAAATAATATGATATATCAGTGGTCTTGTAGAGCTGCAGGGTGTGCCGGCTGTCATTGTTACACAGCCCTTAATTGATCAATGAAAGCAGTTAATTATACAGATAACCAGTTTTCTTGGGTCTGAATTAGTTGCTGCCATTAAGGCAAAAACAAACACCTGCAGACCCTGTGGCTCTCCAGGACCAGGAGTGAGGAGCACTGTGATGAACACACAAAAAGCCATGCAGTTCCAGCTGTGTGCGGGAGATGGGTGAGAGATGAGGTCAGGCAGAGGCTTCAGCCGCCTTCACTCTGTGCCACAGCTGTGCCCTCAAGCACAAGAGCTCCAGCGGCAGAGGACAGCGCCCCAGCGTGAGACAGAAGCGGAACGTGAACATGAGGTGCTCCACGCTCCTGGCCATCCTCATCATGGTGCTGCTGTACCTGGTGATGGGGGCGCTGGTGTTCCGGGGCCTGGAGGCCCCCAGGGAGGAAGGGAAGCACTCCCAGCTGGAGAGCTACCTCGCAGCCTTCCTGGAGAACTACACCTGCATCAACCCTGAAATCCTGCAGACCCTCATACAGGTACTGCTCGCAGCATTTTGGAAAAAAGCCTTTTCTTTACTTAACACGTCAAATAAAGGTTTTAATATTAAGTTAAATTTTGTAATACATTTTTTTTTTGGAAAAACGTTTTTTTTAAATATTAGTTTTGGGCCCAGTAGTCATCAAAATATACATTCAAGTACATTGTTTACATCATTCACATACATTAAACTTAAACATTCACATACTCATTCATGTTTAAAATACTGCCCAGCCCCACACCCAAGGCCTTCTTAGTTTCTAGCCACCAGTGCCTACTTTCTTACTGAGAGTATAGGTAACTGCATTGAAAAGGTTTTAAGCAATGCATACCTCCCTTCTTTTTTTCAAGTTTCCAACCATTCTCAAAAGTTATCAGATTTCTTTTCATACACCCTGTATTTGGGAAAAAGGCATTGTTTCAAATGTTATTAATGCAGTGTACTTGTGCATATGAATTTCTAATCCTGCGTGGAATGCACCTAATATTATATTATATTTTTCATATTCATTTCATTCAACATTTATAGTGAGATAGCAACAGATGATTCTTCATAGGTCCAGCCTTTGAACTCGTCGTGCTTTTGAGAAGCAAGAAATATTCTGTCATCTACCTAATGATCTCATGGTGTTACCTCTCTCTCTCTCTCTCTCTCTCTCTCTCTCTATTCAGGAAGTGTCAGATGCAGTAGGAGCCGGTGTAGATCCTAACAGTAACTCCTCTACATTCTCAAGCCGATGGGACCTAGCAAGCGCTTTCTTCTTCTCCGGCACCATCATCACAACCATCGGTGTGTCATCACTCAGTGATCCTGGCTCTTTCTGGCCCCGCGACTGATCCGGGATTAGTTTATGCAGACATAAATTTATCCCTTGCCATTATCTGAAAAAGTCATCCCACTAATCCAGGGTTAGTGCTCAGAAGTATATCTGCTCTCTGATCTACACTCTCAGTGTCGTGATACCTCTTCATCACAATGGCTTCTCAGAATTACCTTCTTTTTCCATATCCCATCATTATCTTTGTTGATTTGTTTCCGTGACAGTAAAACCCTGTCGTTCCCCCCCCCCCCCCCCCCCCCCTCCCCCACCCCCAGGCTATGGGAACATCGCCCCTCAGACAGAAGGGGGTCAGCTGTTCTGTATCTTCTACGCCCTGGTCGGGATCCCCATGTTTGGAATTCTTCTGGCGGGGGTGGGGGACCACCTGGGGACCGGTCTGAGGAAGACCGTTGCCAGGGTTGAGAGACTGTTCCTGGTGAGAGACGCCATAACAATGAACGGTGCCACTCTATTGTGTCTGTCTCAGCCTCTCACTCTCTTTTAGTGTGACACTGCCATGCCCAGCCATGTCCCACAATGACACATGGCCCATGAGGGCAGGTTTTACACGATATATAATAACTTTTTGACAAGGGTTACGTTCCAGCTGCTTGGGTGGGACACTGATAAGTCCTTCAGGATGACAGCCACAAATATTCAGCTGTTCCAAGTGAAAAAAAAGGACAGTTTTTTCACAGCCCGATACTGACCTGCTCATGTATAGAAGGAAAATGTCTACGTACAAGCTGCAGTACCACTCTCTCCTCCTTCCTCCTTCCAACTCTTTCCCTCTTCTTCTGCTCTCTCAGCAATGGAGGGTGAGTCCCACTATAGTTCGTGTCATCTCAGCTCTCTTCTCCATCCTGCTGGGCTGCCTGCTCTTCCTTGCCGTACCAACCCTGGTGTTTCAGGAGGTGGAGGACTGGACCCTGCTGGAGTCTACCTACTTTGTGGTGATCACTCTCACCACCGTGGGCTTCGGGGACTATGTGGCAGGTACCATTCCTGACAACAAGGATTTTTTCCAGTCCTGTAATTTTTCCACACCAGTGTGGTGACTTGAGGGTGCACTGAGTGCTTGCTAGACTGACATGACACAATTACAGCAGCTTCTGCTTTGAGAACTTGCACTGTCTTAGATTTCATACTGCAGATATTATATTACTATATTATAATATTCTTAACAGTGAAAGTGTTGTTTCCAGTAAAGCAAAGAGCCACACATTTCTACTGCCATTAAGAGAAAACCAAACAGGGAAAATCTGTTTCATAATATCTGTGGCAAAGCTACCCCCTGACACACACAGGCCTCCAACTTAACTAAGCAGACTTGAGGCACAATGATGTAATAGGCTATATTCTTTTAATAATTGCCTCATTATTTAATTGAAAACTCAAAATTATGTCATACAACATTTTTGCAGTTTGGATGTAACCATGGTATCATTCCCCTTATGAGAAACTGACCATATATCAAATGTGGGACTATCAAAATAGTTTGTACGGTCTATGTACTGTACTGTCTGAATCCTGTATCTATCATAACCGCTTGTCTCTTTCTCAGGTGATGGGGATATCACTGGTAAAGACCACTGGTACAAGCCTCTGGTGTGGTTTTGGATCCTGTTGGGCCTGGCCTATTTTGCTTCCGTCCTCACCATGATTGGGAACTGGCTCCGTGTGCTGTCCAAAAAGACCCGGGCTGAGGTGTGTCCCAGACAGGCCCTATCGGAGCACGTAGGGGATTGTATCAAAATACAACCACAAACACTGTTTCAATACAGAACGGCAGACAACAAAATGTTAATCTTGACTTGTTCTCTTCTCCTTTTCCAAATTGTACATCAACTTATCCATGCTTTTTTCCTTCACTCTTCATCCATACTCATTACTCTATTTTTTCAGTCTTTTTCAGCCATCGGGTTTCATCCATCTGGCCTCACTCTTTCTCTCTCTCTCTGTCTATAATGTGCTGTTTGTGTTCATGTGACCCATAATAATAAGACTAAAGAAGAAGAACTCTAATATGGCACTTCTCATGCAGGTTATTGGTCGGCCATTTTAGAAGATAACATTATGTTTCCAACGGTGTATGGTGTGTTAGGCTTGCATGGAAAAAAAAAACTTTTATTCGAAAGTGTAATGAAAGTGTAGCATTTTCATTACTCAAGCAGAGACTGTTCCGCTCCAGTAAAAACAGTTCTTGAGACTTTATTCCAAAAATGGTTGATGTTTCACAACATATAATGTTTTTTGCCATGCCTATGTCTAAATAGAGGACTTCCTTTGGAGGACTTCCAAGGAATCTGAATCGTCGGAATTAATATTTCTGAAGAAATCAGCAGTTTCTGAGATACTCAAACCACCCTATCTGGCACCAACAATCATTCCATGGACCATTTTCACCTTTCTGAAAAAGCTTAACCTCATGCCTGTATGAATTTAGTTGCATGGTTTTCTGCATTTAGTTGCTGCCCTGTGATTGGCTGATTAAATATTTGCATTAACAAACTAGTGTACAGGTCTACAGCATAGTGGATAGGGTACAGCAGCAGAAGACTTAATACGTCTAAAAAATAAGTCTCATAAATGCCTAATAAAGTGCTCACTGAGTGTAGCTTAGAAGAAACAATGCAGAATGGTCATTTTTTTCTGATATTGTCATCAATTTTTAAACAGGATTTGTCCACTGTTGTGGCTGCATTGTATTTCTATCAGCCACAGCCACAATAATCTGTACCCATTTAAAAACAGAGTAATTCTGACTCTTGGAAAACAAACCCCAAAGGGTTACCTTTCAGAAGAGACCAAGATTATGCCAGAAGTCAAAAGGGTTCAAGAATAGTAACCATTGTTCTTTTGGTTATGACATTTTCAAGCTTGTGTCAAGGAACGGGGCAATACTAGGGGTTAATGAACTTTTGGGGTTCAGAGAAATCACGTATCTGTAGATCGGAAAACACATTTGGGCGTTTTCCGTAAATTCAGTAATGTATTCTGGTGCCAGACCATTTAAGGCATTACAAAGAAGTAAAATAGTTTTAAAATCAATTATAAACCAAAGAGGCGGCCAGTGAGAAGATGCAGGTACTAGGGTAATATGAGCTTGTCTTCACTGTTTTGCTCAATAGTCTTGCAGTGGCATTTTCAGCCAACTGTAATCTTTCAATAATGTGCTTTGGAAGGCCAGAAAAAAGGTTTACCGCAATCTAGACTACTTGAGAGAAATGCATAATTTTTCAACATCAGACGTATAATGTTTCTTTATATAGAGCAGAAAGCACAAATGTAAATCGTACCCGTTAGATTACCCGTGTTTTTGATGCAATATTCCTGCCTTTTCTCGGTTAAGTTGAAGGAAATAGAAATCAAAATTTGCAAGTTTTTATAGACATTCTACAACATAACTGATTGCATTGTAATCATGAGGTAATAGCTGTGCGTGTCGTCTGCATAGCAATGGAAAATAGCACTGTGTTATCAAATTATACTGTCATGGGGCGCTTCCACCTCTCTCCCCACCTCAGATGGAAGAGCTCCGAGCACACGCCACCGACTGGACCCAGAACATCCAGAACATGTCCGTTGACTTCCGCATCCCCAACATCGACGATCCGTTCTACAAGAGCCGGCGGAGACGGCATCACCGGAGGCCCCGGAGCCACGGCCACCACAGCCGCAGCCAGGGAAAGGGGGAGGCGGGCACGGGGAGTGGAGGCAGAGCCCTGGAGAACGGCCGCCTGCCCAACGACGAGTCCGAATCCTCCTCCTACTCGTACTCCTCGGACGAGTCATACACAGAATCTGGCTCCTCCGAGGTGACGGAAACAGAGCGGGTGGCGGACGGAACACAGGATCCCCAGTCTCTACCGGATCCAATCAGCTCCCAACCCCTGGATTATTTCGGAGAGAATCTGGCCTACATCGACGATTCTTCAGATGCGCTAAGCGGGAGGTTCAAAACGGATTCCGCCCAAGACCATACCAATTCCAACCCACAGCGCAAGGGTAGGAGAAGACGTCATAGAAGACCACTCATCCATAAAAACCTCAAAACCCCACAAGCCAATGGTAACCTGGAGAGGAAAGAGCCGAATGGTGACCTTCAGCCTCCACCTGATCCTCCACCCCCTCCCCCAGAGCCCCCACAGTGAGGCCAATGTGTTCATGGGAACTACGATGCAAATTTGTTCACAAGATTTTGCCTGCCACCCAATGAGGCCTTTTGTTTCTGTGTACACGTGTCTATGTGTGTGTGAGAGAGTATGTGTATGTATGAGAGAGAGAGAGAGAGAGAGAGAGAGAGAGAGAGAGAGAGAGATAAAGATTATGTATGATTCAATTTGTCTCTGTGGGTTAGTTATTTTGTGAGTGTGCGTGTGGGTTTGTAAGTGAGAGAAAGATCCTTTGGCCTTCAAGATGCCTCATTGCCACAGAAACACCTCACGGCGTTAGTTTATCAGTGTCCTCTCCTGGGCCACATAGAAGTACTGAACTCAGTGCTTCATAACCACATTTATCAATGTGGGCTGCATGTGCGGCTTGAATGTGTCATCTCCCACTTTTATTGCACATTCATGAGAATGTTCTGTGGCCTTCCCTTTGTCTGTGGCACAAAATGGATGCTGACTGTTCAAAAAATGGTTGCTCCTCTCCTTTCTACAAGACTATTTATCTTTCACAGATCTACTGTGTTAGGTTACACTCTTTCACCTGCATGCCTGATGAAAATGACTGCTCTTTAACTGTTCTATCACAGCTTTAAAGCTACAGGTGTAACTTTTTGACAAGGGTTACTTTATTATGAGCTTGTGAAAAGCATTACATCTCAGGAAAGACTTAACAAAAGAATGTTATGAAAAGGCTGGAATTATTACATTAATCTGCATTATTAACAAAGCATTATCTCACTTCATAAAGTCACTGGTCACAATTCCAACTCAATATCCCCCAGTTGAAGTGGGCGATTTATGCATACCTTAAGTATAATTAACACTCCTCTTGGAAGTGTGGAATTTATTCAGTTGAAAACATGCTTAGCTCAACAGAAGCATGTGGTCATGTTAAAAATTGTTTTGAAAATGTAAGCATGAAGTGTGCAATGAAAAGTCAAGAACACACACTTTACACAGCAGTTGGTGAAGCATATGTGACCTTTATGACATAATGGTTTTTAGAAGAGAGAAATATTCTGTCATGTTACCTAATGATGTCTAATGGTGTTACTACCATCTATTAGTGTATATTAGTGTATACTCTGTGTTTAATTTGTAAATCAGGATGTAGCAGAACATGTGAAGGAGGTGATTAAACCTTCTCAGAGGTCCTGCATGTTTTTGTTTTCTTCCCCTTCAAGAGTAGCGAGATCCACATAAACAGATCCCCAAACTCAGGCAGCCCAAAACCGAGATGTTCCGGATCGTGTTTCCGGCAGGAAGCAGCACAAATTCAGCACTGGGTTCACTGTATGTTCATATGTTAATATTCCTGCCCGGGATCAACTTGATGAAGGTAACATAGATACAAATTCATAACCGATAAATTACATTGTAAACATATTTAAAGATATGTGTATGTGTGTGTCTGTATGTGTATGCATACATGTGCACGTTTATTTGTATGTGTCAATTATCAATGCATTATTATTAAGGGCTTATTGAATAGAAAATATCTTGCCTTTGCCATATCTGTTGGTGCTCTATGTCTCTAACACTGATGTGTGTGTGTGTGTGTGTGCGTGTGTATGTAAGTGTTTGAGTGCGCACGTCTGTGTCTTTGTATGTGTGCACGCTTGTGCGTGTGTGTGTGTGTGTGTGTGTGTGTGTTTGTGCATTATTTGTGTCCGTCTATGTGTGTGTGTATTTGTGCATGAGTTTGGGCCTGTGCACGTCTGTGTGTGTGGGTGTGTGTGTGTGTGCGTGTGTATATGTGTGTGTGTATTTGTGCATGAGTGTGGGTCTGTCTGTGCACGTGTGTGTATGTGTGTGTGTGTATACAAGAGTGTGCTTAGTGCATGTGTGCAGGTTGTAGCCCTGGTCTTTGCCTGTGAGTGATAATAAACTCCTCACAAATGTGCTTTCCCACTGGGCTGACCCTCTTCATTCCTGGTCTCTCACTGCTCGTAATCACACATGCTCCTACCAGCTATTTATACAGAGTAATGCAATAAAGCAAATAAATGCAATTTAAAAGCTGAGGGCAGAAAGCAATGCAAAATGCATGGAGCACTACAGCCGTGATATTTTCAATTAACACATCGCAATGAAGTAATTATGATTTACCAACATAAAATCATGACCAACACATTACCACACTGGACTGGAGAGGTGGCTAATGACCTGGAACAATCATTTGGCCTCTGCAGTGCAATGAAGAAGAGATAGATGCTGATAAAATATAGCCCTAATCAATATGTTGCAAACACATTCTCTGTGGTACCAAATGATTTGGTTTTAAAATGCATATTCACACAGACATACGCACAGGCAGAGAGAGAAAGAGATAGCGAGAGAGAGAGAGAGAGAGAGAGAGAGAGACTTTTATGTCTCCTTTATTGCACAGAACAAATTCAGATGAACACCCGCTGCTGAATGAATCCCCTTAGTACATGCATAGAGTCCTGTGAACCCATACCACCGAACCGATTCTGCCGAGTCATCCAAATGGCTGTCTTCGACTTACCCAACAAAAAGTTGAATTGAACCACTTGTTTCTGTTATGAGATTCTGTATATTGGCCCATAACTAGACCCCTGACAACATGCAAGACTGCCTCCAGATGAGAGAGAGCTCTATTACCTGAATGAACAGCCTGCCTCTATTGGTGGGTGCTTAGCAGAAGAGAGTGAGTCTAAAGAAAGATTTAAAATATATAAAAAACAGCAGAAAAGGTGACCCAATCACTAGGGTCTGTTCTTGTTTTGACTTTTAGATACTAGCACAGTCTCATCTTTACATACATTGTAATTGTATACTGTTTAGCTCCTCCCAAGACAGCAGATAAGCAGGGTGTCAGATGGAGTGTTAATGTGATGGCATGTCTCACTACAATTCAGACTATTCAGATCAGCTCAACTGAGCATCACACTGTGAGTAACCTGAGTTAGAAGAAGCTTCCTCATCTTATTACCATGATGTACGCATCATTCCCTACCCCAGAAAAAAAATAATTTCCTCAAATTGACTGTAATGACGGAAAAGCAATAAGGGAGAAAAATCACTAAAGCAGAGAAAGTACAGCACACATGCAGAGCATATGGTCTGCTGGCTGCAGATAAAACAATCGCAAAGTGTCTAAGGGCTCTCCTTATTCATTGCTGTTTCATGTACTTCAAAGAATGATTAGTGGATTTATACACTAATTAATACAGACTTTTAATGAATTTTATTTTTGCCAGGCAGCTACATTAGACGGGGTTACAGGTAAAGTAGCATAGTGGTTAAGGAACATGACTGGGAGCTGCAAAGTCGGGTGTTCGAATCCCGGTCTAGCCACAATAAAATGATCCGCACAGCTGTTGGGCCCTTGAGCAAAGTCCTTAACCCCACATTGCTCGCCAGGCACTGCACTGTGGCTGCCCACTGCTCCTAATAACTAGGATGGGTCAAATGCAGAGGACAAATTTTCCCACGAGGTTCAAAAAAAGTATATAAAAAATTACAAATGAACTGATATCATTTCTAAAGGATGTCGAAAGTCGGAAAATTAGGCTACATGTACAGACAGTTTTCCGTGTATGGTTCATGTATGTATGGTTGCTCAGACCTCTATGTAAATACTGATGAGTATTATAATGATTATTGTCATACAAAACAACAAAACACACTTTATACTCAACACGTATTCCTACTCAAGCAAGCAGATATAATATAAACATAAACACAAGTACATTCAAAAATAAAAACCTCATAGTTATAGTACTAATTTGTTCTGTATTTTGGTTAAACATTTCCCTATTTGACCACAGGGGGGCGCTGCTGCTCTTCTATCAAACAATGTGTACTATTAGAGCCATTTTGCGTTATCATTGGTTAGACACTCTCCAGTAGACATTATCTCTGAGCAGCCCTCTGTCAGGAATTCAGTGTAGTTGGCTGCACATCCTACATAAATGTCACCCTGCAGATGCAATCTCTTCTTACAAAGGTCTGATTCCAGCTGTGTTGTGGACCATTAACAGTGCAATGACCTGTCAGAAGTTATATGGGAAATCACATTTCATTGCTATTGTACATCACATGCTCCACAGTAATGCAATTGCATATACAAGAATACATATTTCTGCAATGTGTCTATGTACTTTTACTGAACTGTATGAGCCATGGAAATGCCAGAGACTGTGATGGTCACATCCTTTGCAGGTGAAATGACAGCACTAGAGATAGAGAAGGGCATTTTCAGGAGGTTGGATCACATATATATAAGCCTTTAAAAAAATAAAGGGAATGCTTTTTAATGGTGAGGCTCAACAAGCATAATGACTATGCCTCCAGTACTTGTGGTTCATTTATGGTTAAATTACTTCATGCAGTGCATGAAAAGTTATTTATGGCCTTTACAGTGTAAACATGTAGATACTGCTCATTGCTCAGCAATTAGTTGTATTGGTAGACTACAGTGATGTCATGGGAGATGTACCATATACTGTACCTAACCATCAGTCTAATTAAGACCAGAAGTTGGCACAAAATCCTGAAACGGATCGGCCCTTGTTGTGCACCCCTGCTCTATACTGTCATAACTTTAATTTAGTCCGCCCAGTATCTGGCAGTGGATGGCCCTTGAGTCAGGAAATAGTTTCCTCCTGCTTCATTAAGGGAGTTTCTCATTTCTGCAGTCACCCTTGGCCTGCTCTTGGGAGCCTGGGCACTATGTCTGTAGTGCTTTGTGACAATTGACCTTTGTGAAAAGCACGACACCACTAAAACTGAATTGAGAAATTGAGCAGGAACTCATTTTAAGGATATTGTTTACAGATATTCTTGAGACTGTTTTCTCCATCACAAATTGATTGAGCATGGCAATATATACTCAGTGAGCACTTTATTAGGTATTTATTACACTTATTCTTTTGACATATTAAGTCTTCTACTGCAGTAGCCTATCCATTTAAAGGTTTGACAAGTTGAGCTCAGAGATGCTTTTCGGCATACCACCTAATAAAATGCTCAGTGAGTGTATTAAACCTCATCATCATTTATTCAATTTTGGGACAAAATAGATCTTCTGCTAAATGTAAAGTATGTCTGAGGATTGATATTGCTGTAATAAATCAGCATCTAATTCAATATTTTATGTATAATGGAATTAAATTCAGTGTTTTTTCAATATCCTTCAATATACCAGCCACATCACTATGCAATATACTATCCACACCACCACAAAAATTGTTCCCTCCCATTGTTCAAGGAAAGTGGGAGGCACAGTCCATCTTTAGGACTCATTTGTAGCTGAAGAATAGGCTAAAAGAAAGGAAAACGTTAGCTGTTGATTCACAATGCAAAGTGAGCTGTGGATTATGGACTACTCGACTAAGGTCCTATTCCTGTGCAGCATATTATAAGGGCTTGAAAGAGAAATTGATCTCATTGAGCACCATAGTAAGAGAGTCTACAGCTTTTGCCACTGGGACTGATTGATGCGAGCATTCATCTCTCCCAAATAGGGCCTTTGGTCTGCTCAAGAGTTTTCATCATGCCGTATTTTATTAGGCTATAAATATTTTAGGCACCCTGCCCAGCATTACACAGCCAATGCGATAAAAATGTGGTATCAGGAGCTGAGCCTTGAGTCTGAAATGGCTTCCGGTGAAAACACATACAGAGGCACTGTCCACTTTCAAGTCCGACCAGGTGGTGTGAAAAGGTTTTAATAATAATAATAATAATAATAATAACATGTTCTGACACTTTTATCCAACGTGACTTACATTTGATTATTTTAAATTTACATTTTGGCAGACACTTTTAATCCAAAGCAATTTAAAAGTGCATAGGTTCTTCCACAGGTTAAGAGCATCAAATCCATAACTAGCAAAGCACGCATGAAGAGCTGTTCTAAACAAAAAGACAATATTCATGTCTTCTGTCATGTCTAAGCAGGGGCCAATCCCCCCTGGAACCATGTGGGGTTGAGGGCATTACTCAAGGGTCCAACAGCTGTGTGGATCTTGTCATGGCTACACCGGAGGGCTTGAATCAGCAGTCTTCCTGGCGCCACTCATGTACCTTAGTGTCAGTAGGTTACAGGCTGCCCCAGGTGAGTGAGACAGCCAGAAAAGCCTAATTCAGGTTTATTCCTCATCATGTCAGTGCCATGGTGTAATAGGATCAGCCTGAGCCAACCTTATTCATTTGTTTTTTGTGGAGAATGTCTGACTAAAATTACATTATGATGACTCACTGCTAAAATATGCAGAAGGAGTTGTATTGTAATGTTGTAAGTTGACAGATGCCATACATTTTCAAGTTACAGTTCTCTCAGAGTAAATAGGTTTTAAAAAATCACGTAATAGGATATGATGATTGCAATGCATTGGCATGCATTGTCTTATATTCGAAACATTCTAACAGATTAGACTCAGAAATCACATTGACATCAGAATGCGTTTGACACAGAAAACTTGGAAACTCTATTCAATTATATAATACTACTAAAGTGGTTCCAATGGCACTCCATTCCATTCCACTATGAACAATCATCTCTGTTCACTATTGGATGGGAAAACACATATTTTTACTGACCCTCGGTTTAGCATTTGAATACTGACCAGGGTCAAGAGAACATTTAATTTGCTGAAAAGGAATGTAACCGGACCCTGTCTGCCTTGTTGGCTTCCTAATATATGAGCAGTGTTCCACATTCTCGTTACAATGAGCCTGCATTGGCAGAACTTAATTTCAACTGGGCTGTTCTTCCTCTTCTTTTTTTAAAGTTACCTTGACTACCAAGTTTTCTGAAATATAAAACATAATTTTTGTCTTTGGGGAATGGTCATGCGATTACAGGTGAAACAAAAAACCCCAAAATGTTACATTATTATTATTAGTAGTAGTCGTAGTAGTAGTAGTAATTTGTATTATCTAAACCGAATTAATGATAACAGAAACTGAGAGAGAGAGAGAGAGAGAGAGAGAGAGAGAGAGAGAGAGAGAGAGAGAGAGAGAGAGAGAGAGAGAGAGAGAGAGAGAGAGAGAGAGAGAGAGATTTGACTTGAGAGAAAAGACAACTGAAAAAATCAGCAGCTTGAAAGAAGACCCAGCGCCACTCAGAGGCAGAGCTGAGACATAAACCAGTACCGCCAGTGGCCAACAGTCGGTATAATAGATACTGGAACAGCAGATTGAGACGGGCTACAACTGATAGCCTTTTTGCACCACAGACTAAACGCAGAAGCTAAGCTAACACGCGGCGCGTCGCAGCTCTTTGTACAGCAGGGTACATGGGAATGATTTGAGCGAGGGGATTCGCCATCGCCCGCTGCAACAGTGTCATAATGAGCTGACAGCGGTTTTGGACCATACTGACACAAAGGATTATTTTATTAGTGGACCTTCGTGGGAAGATGCTTCTTTAAAGGATGCGGTAATACTCACGTCAGTGCCTGCACCAAGTCTAATGACGCTGTCAGTCTTATTTTAAGGATTCATATCGTAGGAATCCCCGTTGAACACTGGCCTTTTCTGGAGGTCATGGGCAGCTTTCTGATATACTGCTGTTTTGCCTATTGAATCAGGATAAAAACAGCATTGTTACGATTTTGATTAGGCTAGGCAAAATTTGCGCTAGATATTTTTTTTTATTTCGTAAAATAATGAACTCGTTACTTTTTGCCGATGCAGCGCCAACCACTGGGGTTGCCGTTGTTCCCGTTAGCAGAGCCTCAACCACTGGTTCCGGCGGGGTTCCCAGTGCTCTGCGGAACGATTTGGGCTCCAATATTCATGTCTTGAAGACTCTGAATCTCAGATTCCGTTGTTTTTTGGCAAAAGTGCATCAATTGGAACGGAGAAACAAATTATTAGAAAGCCAACTGCAACAAGCCTTGGAGCAGACGCGCTATAGATCCCTCTATGCGCGTGAAACAGCGGTCCAAACCGACGTCACGTCGGAACCCATTCATTCCCGGCTACCTGGTACCATCTGGAGTTTCACTCATGTAAGAAGACAAGGGGAGCGATTGGAAACGCTTCAGGGCCCTGGTGTTAGCTGGACGCACCCGGACGGTGTTGGGGTTCAAATCGATACCATCACACCAGAAATAAGAGCGCTTTATAATGTGTTGGCCAAAGTCAAGCGAGAACGAGACGAGTACAAGAGAGAGTAAGTACTATCATGTGTGCCTAGTCCTCGTAGTCTGTTCAAATTGTGCTGTCTTTTGCCCAATTACGTCAGTTGAATCAAATGTTATGAATATAGCCTAATGATAGTTTATGATACTGTTTATGATAATGACTCTTAAACTCTATACCCCATCACTCACCAGTGATCTATGGTTGTGGTATCATTTTGTGAATCTTTTCATCGGTTGCAGAACAAATGGCAGCTGAGTAACAAACCTGTTTGATCATTTAAATCTTGCAGACTAAGCAGTCGTTCTACATACTCGTAATTAATGTTACTCTGAAAACATTGCAAATTGAATAACTGGTTTGACATATAAGTCCAATTTAACTCTACCTTTTAATAGACTTATGGTAAAATGTTTTCATGTTACCTGACTAGAAGGGTAGCTGACAAGTTTTCACTCAGCTGACAAGTTCCTCAGAATTAAGTTTTATATTTTAAAGAAATCTCAACCAGAATTTCATTCTGGGATTGTTCAAATTCGTGCATTTAGCATACTTGCACTCTGGTGATTAGAATTCCAGACTGCTGTCCATCTAGTGCCACCTCAGTATAATAATTTGCAGACTATCATCATGGAGGTATTTAGAGAGTGATTCATACTCTATCTTAACACACAGTGTCACATTATCACTACTGTTATTAGCTTTGTTGGTTAAAGTGAACCTGCTGCATCTCACTGAGAGTGTTCATAAAATGAGATTGGGTGCAATATCTAGTTTCACAGGGTAGTTTCGGGCCCAGCAACCCACCGTCAGATCACCCCTCCCTGTTCCTGAGCCCAAACATTCTGTAGAAAAAAACCTATTTTGTCTCTCTTTTGGAGAACTGAAATAAACCTTTTGTTTCTTTCTGTTGTATGAATCACCAAGGAAATGATGAATGTATCAAGCTTTCGCTTCCTCTTCTTCTGTTTGTGATTTACCAGTACTTGCTTTAATATTATGCACAAAAAGAGATTTTTGATAATGTGAAATGGTACATGATCCTCAAATTTAATTCAGAAAAGTGAAATGTGAAGAGTTTAAGAATATTTGCACTTATGATGGTAATGTCATTTCTTTGTAATAATGGAGAATGAAGTAAAGAAGAATATTTACAAATGGACAGAAATCTTAACCAAACATTCAGGTTGTCGTTATCTCCTTCAGTTTTAAGTTGGCAATAATAATAAATAATTCAATAAATGTAATTTGTCCGACAATCCGATCATGGCAGGGAAATTTTGGCATGCTTATGAAGGGCCTTACGTGGATAAAGGTTGTCACTTGCAGAAGGGGAAATGTCCCTCCCCTCCCCAATGTCCCAGGCCTTGTATGCTGAAGAGGAAGAATCGTTACAATCTTCAAGAGCAATTCATATTTCTGCTGACATTATGAAATCTGAAATGAGGATTGTGCCGTGTATTATTTCATGTCATTCATTCCAATAAAGCAGCTGAGCGTGTTATTGGTTATCATGGACACAGAAGCCCAGATAAAGGAAAAGTACATTAGAGGAAATGTATGAGGTTAGAATGCTTTTACAGTGCTTTCTAGGGTGGCATATTAATTATTAATGGAAGTAATCTTTTCTCAGTATAAAACTGAAGTATAAAAATCATGTATTTTCTCCTGGAAGGTATTTAATTATATGATACAGAGCATAGGTGAGTTTTTGTCTGGAAGTTTAGAATAGGCATTTTAATTAAGCCACACAGTCCTGAAATGTGACTCCTAATTCTTAGGAGGAACAGTGCAGGAAATGGACACTCAGGGATGGGCGAGCGGAAGGTTCACAAAAAGTCCCTGTTTTAGAGAAAACCGCCTTAAACTCAATTACAGTAAAAATGATACAACCAGGGCTTACTGTCAGGCTGTCATCTGGAGGTAGTTTTGGACTGAAGTATTTTTCTATTTACGTTTTTTTTGTTTGGCTTTCTAATCAAAACTGCCCTGCTCGGCAAAGTTAAGCTTTTAAAACCTCAATAACAGGCCTGGTTATACATTGTAGTTGAAGCATATGGAAAGCTGAGTCAGCCTATATATTTCCAGAAGCCATCACATTTTTTTTTTTTTTAGCTTTTCTGTTGCTATGTAACTGACTATTTATGGCTGATCATCACAACATCATACGCTCAGTGAGCAATTTATTAGGTAGACCTGTACACCAGCTTGTTAATGCAAATATTTAATCAGCCAATCATGTGACAACAACTAAATTCATGAAAGCATGCAGACGTGGTCAAGAGGTTCAGCTGTTGTTCAGACTAAATGTCAGAATGGGGGAAGAAATGTGATCTAAGTGAAATTCTGAAATTCATGTACGTTTTTCACAGATTCTTTTCACTCAAATTATTATGCTGATAATACAATTTGTAAATTTTTTAATGAAATTGGAAAAGAATGCAAAATAGAAACATTTTCACTTGTGGCCTGAGACTTTTGGACCCCACTGTAGAACCCTCCATCTGTGCCAGCAGTGTTGGACTGGTACTACAGTAATCGCTGTGATGTAATGTAAGGTGTGAATAAAACATCCGTTCTTAATGTGGTGTTTATCTTCACCTGGCACAGCCTTCAATGGGATGTCATTTTTCATACCAAGCTGTTCTCTCCAAAAGGAGGGGATGACAGTTTCTCTTGGTGTGAGGAAAAGCTGACTATTCTGGGGAGCAGGAGAGTGAATGTGTAGTTAACGCCAATGCACCGTCTCCCAGCAGGAGGGGGCCCTGTCCCAGGTGTCAGTGCTTGGCGTAAAGAGCTTAAATCCCTGCAGCACTAGTCGCGGGTTGCCCTGATCTGAACTTTTGGAGAGTTGCCTTGGAGATTTATTCCAGGATACCGTTGCAGAGGCAGTGGTCTGTTCGCAGGGTAGCTTTGTGTGTGTGTGTCTGTGTCTGTGTGTGTTTGTGTGTGTGTGTGTGTATATGTGTGTATTCCTACACTTTTATACATCAATTCCAGTAGCAGTGTGAGTGCCTCATGGCCACGTTGTTTCCTGTAGAATGGGTTGGCATTGGAAGGGGACCCATGCCAGCCTCCACAGATACTACAGGCAGGCATAGGGACCATGTGGAACAATGGCACCATGTTCTTTTCTCTAGTGTGGATTTCAGGGCTGATCTGGGAGCACGGGTGGTACATCAGTCAAAGGGGCTGGTGTTTGGGGTTATTTACAACATATTTGTAATGTTATTTGTGTGTATGTGTGTATGATGTTCATATTTTAGAGTAGGCCTATGCACATTTGCATCAATCCAATTACCCAGGTACCTAGGGTCAACATCCCTATAGGCTCACACTTATTGAGCCGTTACTGCAGGTAGTCAGCCATAGTGAACGGAACGGTAGAATGACACATTGTAGGAGGCAAGGCACTAACGCAACAGAGAGGGGATAGAGACAAAAATGACTTCTTCTGGGCAGGCCTGTCCCCACAGCTGCTGTGTTCCCTGTGGTCAAAATCATGTGATGAAAACTTTTCTAAAAGGCCTGTAATCTGGAGGAAGTCCCTTGCGAGTCTGAATTAGAAGCAGTGATTGGACTGTAATTGTGTATAATTAAAAACCCCAAGAACACCACAGACTTTGGGCAGAAATGCCCACTGCTTTCTGCTAAGATTAAGTTAGTCCTTTCTTATGTTTGCACTTAGCTGTTGAGAGTGAGATTATGTATTGATATTTTCTAAATGCAATCATTCATAGAGAGATAGACAGCCCGCATAAACACTGGCAAATGGTTTATTAAAGCTGAGTGTTAACTTTGTATGCAAGTTAATTAGGCTAACTAACTAACTAACCTTGTGTGGTTCAATACTAGCTAGCTAATTTCTTTGTGTTGTGATCCAGCTAGTTGATGATGCCAATATGCTAATAGGTAGCTAGTATGTTGGGAGCTAGCTAGTTGATACGATTTACAATTAATTGCGTGGGCTTACAAACACACCTCAACTTACTAAAAATATCTATCATGCATTGGAGATGCATTGCATTGGCTACTGCAGCAGAAGACCCAATAAGTCTAATAAATACCTAATAAAGTGCTCAGTGAGTATATTGTAGAGATTGTTTATTGGTTTGTATCATTTGTCACATTTATTTTCATATTTGCAAACCACCTCCTGGAATATACTGGATCTTAGGTTTCCGTCAACTCCAAATCCAAATTTAATCCCTGATTCTAATGCCATATCCCTTTAGCTGTTGCGTAATGGAGATAATGTGCAGGGAGAGAGACAATCTCTAAACCCTCAGCAATGTCATCCCATCGGGTATACAGAACTACCATAACGAACTGCTCCTCACAGATCACCCTTGCTCTGCAAGAAGTATGAGATTGAAGAGTTGCTTTTCATTTTGAGACAGAAATTTATAAGCACATGTAAACCTTTTGATATCGGCAATGCCGCAGTGCATTCTGGGAGTGCCAACCTGACTAAAACCACGACACTCCTTATTGTGCTTCTCCTCTTTCTCCATTTCTCTCTGTCCTGTTCCCCTGGGGTCTCTGATATGTCGTCCACTGTACTGATGTATTACATTTTTATTGATGTAGCCATTCTGTATGATGAATAGACCACATTTTTATGAATTTCCATGTGCACAAGGGAAGAATGAAGGGTGAGTGGGGACATCCTGTCACTTTTTGAGATCTTGCTGCATTTCATTTCTGTAATCCTCAGGGGCATAGTCCAATTTGTTCCAGGTGTCCATGTACTGAAGTTGTAATGTTTCCATATAAAAATCTGACTCTCTGTAATGGAGCTTGTTGTTTATTGCTTACAGATACAAGGCTATGTAATAAGGCTAATATCATATACTATAACTGATTTTACTCTTTTACATGGTGGTCATAATTTACTATTCAAGCACACCTAGAGGAGAAACGCACAGTAACTGTGTGAGATATCCCACCATATGTATTATTAAAAATATCTTATTGTGCTTGAAACTCAGCTGTCTGTCTTGTGGGTATTGGTTGGTTAGTTTATATGTTCCCAATTCAAATGGTTTAATTGACCACCTAATCATCCCCAGTTTAACTGGCTCAGTATTTTACATTACATTAATGGCATTTGGCAGACGCTCTTATCCAGAGCAACGTACAGTTGATTAGACTAAGCATGACACAATCCTCTCCTGGAGCAATGCAGGGTTAAGGGCCTTGCTCAAGGGCCCAACAGCTGCGCGGATCTTATTGTGGCTACACTGGGGATCGAACCACCGACCTTGCTTGTCCCAGTCCTGTACCTTAACCACTACGCCACAGGCCGCCCTATTTCCCCCCCTCCCCAGTTGATCAGTTGTCATTGATAGTCGTTGCGGATATCAGCACAATGAAAAATGTATCAGCAATGTCTGCTAAATGTCAGTAGTGTAATGAGATGTAAAGAAAATGACAGTTCAATAGGAAATGCTTTGAGATCATGAAAAGTACAGTACATTTCATTAAATCTTTTAGGTTTTCACAATTAAATCATTGTCAGTTCGTTTGAATGAACCTAAATAATTGAAGTTACATTTTCCAGGGTTTTTCCAATTCAATATTTTTCAGTGAATAAAGATTAAATAAGTCACAAGAAGTAAGACAACAATACAAGCCATGGATAAAGTGCTCACGTAATAGCTGTGGGTTTGTGTAAAGTGTTTTCTCCTCCTAATTATTTAGGATCAGGTACAGTATTAACATTCTTGGTCCTGAAAGCTCCATTGTGTAACTCATAATAAAGCTCTCTGTTGTTTTATTGTTTTCTTTCCAAAATACCAGCTCAGAAAGGAGAATTCAGGATTCATTTTATTTTTGAGCTCTGGGTTTGGTGCTGGGTTTTAATTGCTAATACATTTAGAGAAAGGGTGAACCCATATGAGACACTACTCTTGCATCTGTATGAGAGAGAGATTGCATACTTTCATATTCATTCTGGTTAAAGAAATTCAAATATGTATTTGTTGTTTATATCAAGATGGTTATCATTGTTAACATTGATTGGAACACTTCTGCAAAGCATTTTCCTGGTTGCCTGTAACAGACACACATGCCTCCAAGCACGCACGCACACACGCAAACACACACACACACTCACCAGGAACTCAGAATATCTTGTTACCTATAAGCCTGTTGGTCCAAATTGGTGACACACAAATTCATATGCTCATTTAATGAAAGCTATGCAGTACTTCAGATCTGAATAGGCTTATGCAAACATGTATTTTGGCATTACTCTTTCTCCGTTGTACTACTCCACAATAAGAGGATAGCCTAGCAGCAGTTAAGCTTTTTCTCACATTTTTTGCAAAATCAAATTTTTCCACAGGAAGTTATATTATGTTAATCATGTCCAGACAATGAGGAGGATGTTAAACGCCAAACGGGAAAATGAGTCACTGCTTTCAAAGGGGGAGAGAATGAAAGAAGGGTGAGAACAGGGGATGGCATTCATGTTTACCGCCAACATAAGGAGGGGTGTTGCATTGTTTCTATGCGATGTGAGTTGCTTGGCAGAATAGGCCATTCCTCATCCTCACGAGGTGGAATAGCCACAGCCATGCCAGTCGGTGCACAACTGCCTCACTCATCTGATGGGCATAACACCCTCTCTTTCTCTCCCTTGGTCTTCTCTCTGGGTTTCCAGTGCCCATGGTAGGTGACTCAGACAGGCATGTATTGGGAGACACAGCCTAGACTGGAGTCTGTGTGAAATGCTAACACCCCCCCCCCCCCCGCCCCTCCGTGATGCTCCCCATCACCAACAGTACACACTGACAGTGATAGACCTTGTTTATGAATTACTGAGGCGCGACTGTACTAATGGAACACATGTAGAGGAGGCATTTTTGAAGGTCTGGTCACAGCTCATTCAAGTTTGCAGAATGGGACAAGTCGGCACAGGTTTTGAGAATTCTGTTGTCAGTGTTTGACAATATAATGTATGATCAAATCAAGTCTATATTAGCATAAGAACATGAAGGTCGAGAACATTAATTAATTTAGTGTATACCAACATAGATGTTATTGAAATATTGGGAGTTTTGTATATTTTGGAATTGTAGGAATGGCTTTAGCACTGCTGTGACATGAACAACTTTTCCTACTTCAGGATCATAGATCCTCGTTCACAGACGTGTATCAACACTGTAACCAACCTCTCATAATATCTTCTGAATTCCTTAAGTTCACCTGTGCCATGGCAGGGCAAGCGTCAGGATGATTTCATTTCCCATAATACCAAGGGGCCTCTTTGTCTTCTTTATAGAGCTGAAATAGAGATGAGAATGAGCCAGTGGATGTCAGTTTCCTGCTCTTTAGTTCTGAGTGTTCACCAGCCGGGAAATGCTCTCTCCATCACACCAGGTCAGGTGGAGGGAAAGTGGTCTCTTGGTGATCTTTACAGTAGATGTATCATAGGCCTGAAATTGATCAAAACCTGTCCTTAAACTTGACTCAATTAAATGCAAATGTTTTCTTAACAAACGCTGAGTTCAGCAACCAGCAGCATTCATGAAAATAATATGCATGCACTGTAAAAAGATTAATTTGAGAGTCAAAGTCAATGACACATTCTAATAAATTCCAGGCCACTGTATACTACAAAGTAACAAAAATATGTAAACTACTTTGTGTTAATTTTTTTATCAGATGTAGCCTCTGAATGTTATCCAAATGTTCAAGTGATCTTCAGATTTGATTGCTCATCACTTGTAAATATGAAAACAAAATAACAACATAATAATGAAGTGAGTAAGTTAGTGTACACCTACATCAACAATTTCAGTTCCATATACCTACTGCAGTGAATGTTGGTAGTTATTGCACCCTTTTTTGAATAATACATTTGGAGAAGTATATTGTTGCTGTCATCCCATTGGGTTAAATAGGGATACAAAATATAATTTTGTCATTTATATGCAGGAATTCTTGAGTGAACCTCTGAGTAAGCTTGTTTCAGATCTGCTTTATGTGACCTGTAGGGTAATATTGAATTACATTTAACTCCCGATGTGAAAAAATAGTATACTCAGCATACTTGACATAAACTTGAATTATACTTTGAGTACACTGAAGTATAAAATATAAAATATACTTCAGGTGTACTTCAGCATACAATTTTTTCACTGGGGTGAATATCATAAATGCCAGTGCATGAGTATTGTACCTGCAACATCCATGTACTAATAAGATGCCCCAACCTGTGTTCTAACCAAGGTGTGTTGTGTCTTATTTAGCTATAAAGTGCGATGTTGACCCAGTAATCCAATTAGATAGGGTTCAATTCTTCAGGACAGGACAGAATAGGCTGCCTACCCTCAAACTACACTGAAACATACTCTCTGTTTTCGTGCTTCTCTGCGTCATCCTGCTTTTCCTGTCCTGTTTCAGTGATTTCTGTATGAATCAATCACTTATAGAAGAAATTGAATTCCAGGCACCAGTTTGCTCTGTTTGGTAATATGGTACCACATCACAATGTCTTGTAGTGAAGCCATTAACAGAATACAGTCATAAAGAATGACACTTAGACGATCCTATCTCTGTACCCGAAAGGCCTATCTAATGGCGCATCTAATGGAGCCTTGTATTTCTGGATTTATTTTTATATTTTAGTAACAAGAAGGCATTTGTGCTCAAACAACTTAGAGTGGGTGCTGCCATAAAAGGTTAAGCATAGAGAATTTCATAGGGAAGGGTGCAGCACACCCTCTAGAAAATGAATAATGAAAATAGAAAATCTCCAATCTTGAGAAGATAGAGACAGTGTGAGGAAGCCTGTGGTAAATTAGTAGATCCCTATAGCTGCAGGAATGATTTTGTTGTCATGTCTTGCTGCAGGAGAGAAGGGTTAACTCTGGGAAAACTAGATTGTTTAACTGCAGCAAAGTTGTTTTTAATGAGTCCTTTAATGTTGTTTCTATGATAATAAGGGGCTTGACTGCTTGGTCCCAGAGTGCTTCAGATGTTTCTCTTTTGCTGATGCACTGGGCTGTATCAGCACCATTCCTTCCTCAACCATGGAGACCCCAGTCCAGGCCACGAGGACAGCTGAGGCATCATGACCGATCGATAGACTGTGACATGAACTGATGATGGCCAAATATGGTCAGCACAAGAGAGCAAGTTGGAGGCGTTGGCTTTTAGCATTTCTTACTCAATGAAGAGGTGCTTTGTCCGACTTCACTGTCATAGGGAGTTGAGTCACCCACCCTCTGCTTGGGTGTGATGGTATTGGGCCTCAAGCAGGGTATGGGGACAAGGAGCACATGTATCCCTGAGTTGAAAAATTTAGGAGCACACTAATGCATCCTAATTAACTGATGTGCCCCTAAATTATTTTTCCAGTTAGCACACCTCAGTTTTCAGGAGCAAATGATCCTAAAACCCTGCTTTAGCCACCATCTTCTGGGGTGCTTTCACCTTAGCTAGCCTGCAATGTGCCTGTTTAATGCCTGGATTATACAGTATCAGATTAGTATAGCAGGTGTTAGCAATTGGCTCAGGCTATTTTGGTGTGGCCTATTTGAAGTGCTGTATTACGGGTTGCAGTGGAAACATCCGCACAATGCTCAGTCATGATCTCTGAACAATCTTCAAAGTGCCGTCTTCGCACCGGACGCTGCTGATTTCATTGCCATGGACACAAGCTTTTGGAACCTGGAATGTTCCATCTGTCTACAATATGACTTTGTCCTGGGACTCGCAGATGCATAACAGTCTTGGTTTTATGGGGCCTGGCACTGTATTCACTTTGGGTTACCAATCAACGTTACTGCTTTCAGAGTTGTGGCCACTGGCCATGTTGGTGTGAAGGTGCTACAGTCTATGTAATGAGAATGGTATGGACAATGGCCATTGTGAATGACAGTGCTTGAGCTATGGGTGCATATAGCATGTATTGGTTATGGGACTATGTGGGCACACAACCATTGTTGGAGTAGAGGATGAAAAGGAGAGCTGAATGAGGCGACGAGACACAAAAGGAGAGAGAATAAAACGGAAAGGGGAGATGACATTCAGAGAGAGAAATAAGGAGGGAGAAAGACAGAATAGTGGAGAGAGAAAGAGTGGAAGAGGGGAAAAGATGGATTGTGAAAATGAGATGATCTTAGAAATGTGAGAAGATGTAGGAAAAGGACTAATGTTGAAATTAATAGGGAAAGCCAAGTCAGGTTAAGTTTTTCCTGTTTGAGATTCTGTTCACTCAGTAGGCCTCTGTGATCCATGGGGGGGAATTCTCTGCTCTCTCTCAATGGGATCAGCTCAGTAATTTGCACTCATCACCTCCCAAGACACCCAAACTTCATAGATCAAGTAAAGCCATTCCTCTGACACCAAATCAATAGCCTTTACTGTTTCTCACTGTGTGATGATAAACTAACTGACTGGTTTCTTCTGTCATAGTTCCTCATCTGTGCTTTTCTGAATGGAATGCTTTCGGTTGCTGGTCATGAGTAATCCATAGATAGATAAATACACAGATACACACACATACATAGCAACACACACTGCGACACAGAAATAGACATTTAGTTTTTATCTAATGAAACGAAGGGAAAAGAAAACCAGAAACAGACCTAGAGCCAAAGCACAACCATGAGGTATAATAGACCAAAACGCTCCGATTGTGCAGTGCTACAGTGCCTTCACTGTTTATCTACACGCATTCCTCTGTCATACACAAGGAACATGCCATGCTAAAATCTCTGAAATAACAAGAAAATATTTGAAACAAAAGCACTGTGAAGGATGAAGTTGGGTTGGGTTTAGGGAAATGCTGCTTGCGGATGTTTGCCAGGATTAATCATCTGAACATCTTGCAGATGGCAGCACATGATTCAGATGTGACTCATTCAGAAAGGATGTGAACTGAAAACTTTGTAGTGGCTGTAGATATGAGGTTGGCAATAGGTTTGGATAGTTGTGGAGGCTACGGGAAAGAGCTGGTCTCGATGTATCATCTACCAGCTGTTTTTTTTCAAGGCCACTGTCAACACAGGAAATTTGTTACAAAGGAAACAAAACTTCAGCAGACCAAAAGAAAACGCATATTCCGAGTTCCTGTGTTTACAGTGCAAGGGTGCAATTAAAATACAAAAGCTAAAGTTTTGCAAGTTACAAAGTCCTGCTTCAAAAGTAAGAGTAAATGTGTTGGTTCATGATAAGCTTGATGTGTTACTATTAACATTTAAAACTTTAAAAAACGTTTTTCACATGTAATAGTTAAATGGCCATTGATTTGCACTTTGTTGGATGGCCTTGAAGGGCACCCAGTTTTGGTAACATATATTTCAGCTCTGTCCTTGTCTTTCTGTCTGCTTTTATTTTGTGTGCAACTGGAGCAGTAAAGTGTGCATCATATAGGTATATAGGTATAGACCTAGTGTCACTCTGTGCTTTAAACCCAGTGATAGGCCAGTCAGAGCTAAGTGAATCTGTGGCTGTGGGATGAAGCACAGACACAGGTATGCATTGGCAGATGAGGCTAGCCTTTTCTGCCCTTGTAAGGTGACCTTTCGTTTGACTGTCTCTCGAAAGGAAGACAGAATTTGAGGCAGGCCTCTCTGGGCAAAATCACAATGAAGCATTGTGGGGTGTTTCTGTGGGCATCTGGCATTTCTGTTTTGGATTTCGTTTGACAACAATAACCTAAGACTTAAGGCCAAAGTGTCCCATGCCCCACATGACTGCTCTGACCTGGTGTCTGGGGAATGATTCAGCTGGTCTCCAGCCTGCCACAGGCTGTGCTAAAACCAGCTAGAGCAGGTGATGAGGCCGCAGACACTCCATATCAGGTCATTTCAGTCCTAAAGTGAGGAGTAATACTTCTGACATTTCTGGCATCAGTCTAAAAGTATGAAGCGAATAAGCTGTAAGAGGGTAATTCTCAAATATGTGGGATAGTGTCTTGATCCAGATTGTCAAACATAGCTATTTTATTGTCTGTGTACCGCGCACTGCTGTCCAGAACACACTGAAATGATTGGAACTGAAGGCAACCAACATACGGAGTCTCTGGGCAGTACCATACGTCCCCTCCATACAAAGCATGAACCCGGCTGTAGTAATGTGGTATGCTTGCAGAGGAAGTTATGTGTGCGATTTGCACATGGTGCTGGCCTTCATCTTGCTGCCCTTCTACACCCAGCAGTACAGCTCTTTGAGGACTGCATCTGGCTCAGTAGCCACTGAAACCCGGCCAGAGAGGCAATTCACTCATTAGACAGCACAGAGACAATGATACTCACAATGTGACAAATCAAGCGTCAATAAGAACTAGAGTAATCAGGCACCAAAATGCTGCCCCCTCTGCTTTTACTGGTGTAGTGTTTATTTATTGCACATTAAAAGCTTTACAACATTAAGTGAGAAGTATGGTGAAAGGGACTGAATGAGCGGAACAAGATAAGCTGCTGTGGATCGGCCAGCTTTTTCAGTCTTGTGATGTCATTGGCATGGTTTGGGTCTGTGTTTGTGGTACCATGGCAACCGGGAGGAAGCAGACACATAGCCAGACAGGGAGCTCTGTGGCTGCGTTTGACGTCTCTAGCCTGCACAAAAAAATCTTTGGTTCCAGTAGTGCTCCTCCCTCTTAATCTCTTTCATGATGTGAAGAAAAGGAAAAACTATGCCTATAAATATTACTTTTGAGGAGGAAGGATTTTTTTGTGAGTATTGTATCCTGATATGTATCACTTTCCCTTTTCATTAGCATCACTGATGAATGTTGAATCAAACAAAGGCCTGTTTTAATTTTTTATTGGCCAGCCCTATTCAATCCACAAGGACAAAATCCTATAAACATCCTGGTTACTGCAAGTAGGAGAAAATATGCCAGGACATCCCTGGCGGCCATTCTGGTAAAACACTGGTGGGAACTTGAGGGTTGCCATAGTGATATCAGTGATCCCTCAAGAACAATATATAGAAATTGTGTGAAAGCAAAATAGTAAAATAATTAACAATGGCCAGTTAGTAATAGTCATGAACTAGCTACGGTCAATAAAATGAGGTTTGGCCATGATTGTCATATTGTTAATCCACTGAGTTTACCCCGGTAACAAAATGTTCTCTTTCCCATCAGCTCAGAACAACCGCATATTGCTGGTAATAAACACAGCCCAAATTCCCCTCTGAAGCCAGGATTTCTTATTTTCTTTCTACGAAATGCTTCTTGTGTTCGGCTCTTTGTGTAAACCACCAAGGTCCCTCCCAGAGTCATTCCATTTTAAGCCGGCTCTGGTGGTTTGGTGGTTTCTGTCTTCTGGTGATTTAGATGGAAAGTATTTTCATCTCCGTTTATTTATGCAGCTGAATTCTGTGTTATGCAACCCTGGCTGCCTCTTGCTTCAGGGAGCTGAGACACATCAGTGTCTCTGAGCTGAACATACATGGAAATTCATTCATTCATTCATTCATTTCTTTATTCATTTATCTTTTTATGTTGGACCATGTGTGATATCTCACATATGTCATTTAAAAACCTATATTATGTTTGTGCCAGAAAATGCCTAGAAGCCCATTTTCATGAATAGTCTTGCGCCTCTCTTTTCAGGTATATTTATAATGGCAGTATTATAATGTATATCAAAGCTCTTGTGGAAAGCTGGACTGTTGTTAAATCACATGTTAAGGTTGACACTGACACATATTTCATCATTAGCAGGCATAAATGTTCTTCTTTATTTTCTGTAGAAATAGGGTTAGATTATGTGTCTTTGGCTTCAGGACACTGGAGTGTTTGCCCGCGGTCTGTGTGGCACTTGTTTAGCCTGATACCCACTCACGCTCAGCATGTGGGCTACAGTGGGCTGGCACGGACATGGCCCTGACCACACCATGCCTCCCTCTCTGCAGATGGGAGGAGGAGCTCTCCAGGAGACAGCAGATGGAGGCCATGGTGGAGGCCCTGCAGGAGGTGAGGAGGAGACGCCACCTCCCTGTATATGCTTTCACTGTGTTGAGTCTGTGTTTTACCATGTGTGTGTGTACACTGCGTTATGTGCGTGAGGGGACAAGCTTGTGTGCCTGAATGTTTCCCCAGAGCGCCCAGGAGTCTGAGGTCGTCCAGGAGGAGCTGAGTGAGAAGGTAGACAGACTGAAGGCTGAGCTGGTGGTCTTCAAGAGTCTTATGAGTGAAGTGAGTGACCACTACCCTTTCAGTCTCTCACTCCTACCCCTCAAAGACTGGCTACTTCCACAGTCTATGCTGAGATTCACTCAATACTCTGCTCTTTGGATCCACTATACTGTCCTTGGATTCCAATCAGTTCTGTATACAATGTTTGGATATCAATCACTATACTATCCTTGGATATTGAACACTTTACTACCTTTGAATATCAAACATTATACTCTTCTTGGATATCAATCACTATACTATCTTTTGATGTCAATCACCCTACTGTTCTTGGATACCAGAGGCCTGCAGTGAAAACGGTCTGACCGGTAACAGTAATATGAAGAGGTTTTTTTATTGAATGGATGACTGATAATTTATTTTCTATTGCACAAGCATGCAATGCTGACGTCACATTAGTGTATTGGTCCCAATGTTTGTGTGAATGTTCATAGTGCCTTATGTCTCCTTCACTGTGTGTGAGTTTTTGTGTGTCAGGATGCTCAGGTCAGAGGTGGGAGAGGCTCCACCTTCTTTAATTTTTTTACGGCAGTGGAAAAATATTTCAGAGCAAAAAATGGAAAAAAGCACAGCACCTTTCAGAGAAGTATTCAGCGATAAACACTGTGCTACAATGACCATGCATATTACGAATGCCGTCCTGCTTAACGACATACTGTGTTCTCATGGCTCAGGACCTCAAACTTCAGCTGACTGCTGTGATAGATTGCTGCTGGCCGACTCTGCCTACTTCTGTCGAGAAGGAATATACCAAATCAGCAGGGAGCTGCCATGGACTTCCAATGAGACTTTGTGTTGCAACTCGCCGTGCCAGTGCTCTGTTTAAGTAGCCCCTATATCTGTTACTCAGTTCCCGGGGGGGGACGTGATCCCAGCTGTCACTGCAGCTCATTACAGTTAAAAATGGAGACATGAAGCATCTGGCCATGTTTTAAGCTTAGTGCTGATGTCACAGATTCCTGCGATGCAGTGAAGTCATTTCCTCAGAAGTTAGACTCTGATTTGCTGTTTGCTGGGGCAGCCTGTAGCCTACTGGGACCCAGAAGGTTGGTGGTTCCATCCCCAGTGTAGCCACTATAAGATCCGCACAGCTGTTGGGCTGTTGAGCAAGGCCCTTAGCCCTGCATTGCTGCAGGGGGGATTGTCCCCTGTTTAGTCTAATCAACTGTAAGTTTTAAAAGCATTTCAAATATATATATATATATATTTCTGTTAAAGGGCACTCGGCAACAGTCCTGTGCAGGGGAAAACTTCATTTTAAACCCAAAGGTCCTACAGAGGAAGCTGCGCCTGAAAGTAAGATAAAAACCTTTCCACCCTGCACGTAGGTCTGGTGGGGAATGACTCTCTATGTATAAATGGCCGCATGCGATACGATACTCAGAGATATCTTGGAAACTACTCCTCTGTTTGGACCTCAGCATGACTGTGACTGATGGCTCCTCTCAACTAGGTTCATGGGGTGCAGTTGAGGTTAAAGTTCTGTGTGAGGAGGGGCTGACCTCAACCTCCCTAGAGACCCTCATGAACCTCCCTTTGGATCCATTGCATGGTTTTCCCAAGACCTTTCAACTCCTAAACACAGCAGAGTTTAAACACTAAGCTATGTTTGAATACAGGCTAACAGGTCAATAGTCAAGGCCAGGGAGAAAACACTAGGATGGACCCCAGTTATTGAAGGACCAATCACAGGAAGGTTCTTTGTGGTCAGTTAGAATTTGAAAGTGGAAGAGATCACTGCTGATGTGTGAGTACTTCTGCAACAGTATTTCTGACCCTGAACTCCTGTCCTCTTCAGCAAATGTCTGACCTGGACACACAGATCCAGGAGAAGGCCATGAAGGTGGATATGGACATCTGCCGGCGGATTGACATCACGGCCAAGTTGTGCGACGTGGCCCAACAGCGCAATTCTGAGGACATGTCCAAAATGTTCCAAGTCAGCCCGTCCAGAGCCCCACCGGACAGGGTGCGTACTAGGGATGCGCATGGTTATTCAAATAACTGGGTATCTGAACAGGGGTGGGTGGCACGGATGGTGCAGTGGGTAGCACTGCCACCTCACAGCAAGGAGGTCCTGGGTTCGAATCCCCGTCGGCCGGGGCCTCTCTGTGCGGAGTTTGCATGTTCTCCCCGTGTCTGCGTGGGTTTCCTCCAGGTACTCCGGTTTCCTCCCACAGTCCAAAGACATGCAGGTTAGGCAGATTGGAGAGTCTAAATTGCCCGTAGGTATGAGTGTGTGAGTGAATGGTGTGTGTGCCCTGTGGACTGGCGACCTGTCCAGGGTGTATTCCTGCCTTTCGCCCAATGTATGCTGGGATAGGCTCCAGCCCCCCTGCGACCCTGTTCAGGATAAGCGGGTTCAGATAATGGATGGATGGATGGATGAACAGGGGGTCAGTATTCAATTATATGTAGTTTTTTCTGAGTTTATCCATATAAAATAGGTTTCGTACGCTGAGACTCAAGGCAATTGATAACTTAATTGCACAAATTGCACAAATCCAAGTGTAGCAGGATCAGCTGATAATGAGGATATTTGAATAGTGAAATTACCTCAGATGCCCATCCCTAGTGGGTACACTGTCAGACAGACCCTGCAGTTTATAAACACCACAGTCCTTGACTTACGTGCGCACATACACCTACACAGCACTACTTTTGTGCTGATTCTGTGCCTTTCGCTCGATACGCAGGGTTATCACACTGCGGTGACAGGGGTGGCATAAACCCAGGCCTGACCCACAGTCTGAGGACATTGAAAATGGTGCATTTTAAAGGCTCTCGTTCTAATGGATGACAAGCCTTTACTATCACTCTTTACGAAAGTCAATCACAGCAATCAATGAAACGTGTGGTAGCTTTTCATTTTAACTGGACAGTTAACTAATGCAGGGTGATTGCTGACCGGTGTACACTTTAAGCATTTAGTAGAAGCTTTTTAACCCAAAAGACTTATGGTACTGTAACTTTTGGTATATTAAACATGGCTAGATAATCACAACTAGAACTACAGTACTGAGTACTATGCAGTAATGTGGGAGGTGTAGATGTGACTGAACACAGGTGACAACTGCACATAGTGTATGAGGTGTTCAGGTGATAATTGAGTGCTGGGTGTTACAGTGTCGTGTGACAGAAATTCATTAGAAAATTAGCCGTGAAATTTAAATTCAGACCAGATTGTCCAGTTCGGACAACAAACCAGAAAAATTATTTGAAGTCACAGGACATTTTGGTCCAAAACCGGGCAACCCGAATGAGGTGTACGGAGCATGTACGAGCACTGGGTGTCTGTGGTCTCCAGGGGGCAGTGTCGCGCAGGAGGAAGGAGCGGAAGGTAGTGTCGGATGAGGACAGCTCAGAGATGGATGCCGACCCCAGCACCTCCGAGGAGGAAGTGACCGGATCCCTCAACATCACAGACGAGATGAAGCGCATGCTGAACCACCTGTGAGTGCCCCCTACTGACCACTTCAGTCATTTTACTGGTCTGAAGGAGGAGCTGCGCTGTGGTTTTCTTGGTCGTACACCATGTTCCTATGTGCCTCTTGTAAAAGTGCCAGCTTTTTTTCTCTACTGACTTTCTCTATTCTCTGCACTGCATATGGTCCTGGTTTAATCTTATCGTGATGGTTTAGTGTTGTAATGCCACCAGTCGGCAATGTGTAGAACTGCATCTGTGACATGACTTCTGCATTCTGTTGAAAAAATTACTCACAGTAATTGAAAGAGCCTGTGTCATTTTAACCAACCCTGTTATTTCCTATGATAGGGACAACAGGACATTCTTTGTACTGTTGTCTCTTGCTCTCTCTTTCTCACTCTCTCTCACTTTTCCCCTGTCTGTGTTAAGAGCTCCTTATTGATTTCCCCCTCTTTTCGATTTTCGATCCCTATGCCTTCACGCTCCCCTCTCTATTTCCCTCTCTCCTCTAGCTTTCTCCCTTTCTCCATCTCTATTCTCCTGCCCTTGCTCTCTCAGTCTCTCACTTTCCGTCTCTCTGTTACTCTGCTTTCAGGAGGGAGACCTTTGACATTGACGATGACTGTGACAGTCTGTCCTGGGAGGAGAATGAGGACACCCTGCTGCTGTGGGAGGACTTCACCAACTTCAACACCCCGTCGGGCATCTGCGCGGCTGCTGGGGCAGCCGACGGGGAAGGCCAGGAGCCAGTGAGCGGACGCCGCGGCGCACCAGCGTTAGCGCACGCACGATCCCACGTACAGTTTAACACTGACCCAGAATGGTGCCACTTCTCATTTCACAGTGTCTTAAAAACATGCACTGAAGCATTGCTGACAGCACTTATGACAGTACTTACAGTACACGGCAAAATGCTTAGTGTTCATCGAACTCTAGTAAAGTTTATTTTGAGTCCAAATGGGAGTAGATTTACTCCATCAGAGTAAAATGTACTTTCTCAGAGTTGATTTAGGGCTAAATGTTTTAAGCGGCCCCTGTTCTTGTTCACTCCCAGGTCTCTCAGGATGGTAGCCTGGGCAGTCTGATCGATGAGACAGAGTCACTCTTCAAGACCAGAGACCAGGAGTACCAGGAAACCATCGGGCTGATCGAGGTGTGTGTTTGTGTGTGTGTGTGGGGGTGTGTGTGTGTGTGTTTGTGCTTGATTCGCATTGAAGCTTTCCCCAGATTCAGCTGTTCCCCGCAATGGGGGTGGTAGTACAGAGAGAACTATTTAATCTGGTGGTTTTCATAAATAGACCTCTCCCTGTTGCCATGGTAATGGGGCAAACCCAAATTGTGCTGTCTCAGATATTGGGTCAGGTTTGATTTTGTTGTTTTCTGCAGTTGCCGACGATCGATGAGTCAGAAGAGGGCATGCCAAGAGTGTAGCTTTGGTTCCTTTTCCTCGCTCTCTCCTCTCTCCTGTCTGCCCTGCCCCCAATCCCTCTTTCATCTCTCTCCCCTCCCTCAGCTGGAGTTGGCCACGGCGAAGAGTGACATGAACCGGCACCTGCAGGAGTACATGGAGATCTGCAGCATGAAGAGGGGGCTGGATGTGCAGATGGAGACCTGCAGGAGGATGATAAAGGGGGGCAGGTGAGCACTGATCCACGGTGCACTCTCACAAATAAAGTGACAGTGGAGGCAGGTTTCTGTTCTTCAAGGATCAAAAATGTATCCTGGAAGTACGGTAATGTTCTCTTTGGTTACAGATAACTGTGTTTTCCAAGGTACAAATTCATTATATAATGCTGGCGAGGGTTACAATTTTATGTACCTATAGGGTACCACCCCAGCAACAAGCATTTGCACCCATTTAGGCACTTTTTATACCCTTATTTGAGAATGTACTGTACACACACAGATATCTCGGAATACGTACTGATACCACAGTGTACACACAAATGCCTCAGAATTCATACTGATGCCAATGAGTACATTCTGTACGACTGAATACATACTAATGAGTAAATATTATACCACTGAACACATACAAATACTGCTGAGTAGAGTATGTATTATATCGCTGAATACATGCATTTACTTCTGAGTACATATTATGTTAATGAATACACACACATACCCTTTGAGTACAAACTGTACAGCTTACACTGAATATATCCAGATTCCACTGAGTACATACTGTAACAGTGAATACAAACAAACACTAATGAGTACATACACACAGTGTACTACAGGAGAGTGCATAAAGGACAGTTCCAAATGAATGCAGGACTGTATGTAAGTACACATAGATAGCAATAATGAGCCCTCACTATTTTGTGTGATTTGTATGTGCAAATCCCTCTCCCCCGGCAGAAGCTCTCCGTCCTTCAGCTCAGTGGCTAGCAGTGACTCAGCAAACACCGACGAGATCCAGGACGAGCTCGAGAAAGACGGGGACACAGAGGGTCCAATCAGCTGATGGCCACACCCCTCCCACTCCTCCCGCCCACCAGCCGACTCCCAGCAGAGCCCTGCTCACATTACAGGGGCCACAGAGTTCACCCGCACACTGACCAGCAGCCCACTCCCACACCGCAACAACTGGTGCTCAACGTCCCCGGCGGTGGGTTTTACGACGGTTATACAGGGAAAACCACAGATGTCAGAGACATGCTGTCTTCTTCTGCACTGTCAGAACCTATCTCTGCAATGCTCCTCACCAGCTTCAAGTATCAGGAAATAACAGTGTTTCGGCATCAGCTTGGTCTGACCACTCTTTACCGCACCGAGTCCTTCCTCTTCAGGGGATTCCCAAGGCTACCTATTCACACTTGGGGCCCTTGACTGTTGTGGGGGATTCAGGTGTGATAAAAAAAGTGTAAAAGGTTATTGCATTCACAACAAAGCCCTGAGGAATACCAGAATTAGAGGTCAGGATTTTATCTGTATATTTACGTTTATTTCTCAGAGGAGAATGATTCACAGGATTACAGATTGAGAGAAAGTGAAGGTCTGAAATCAGCTAGACATCAGATCAAAGAGGGGGACACCTCATGCCCCCACAACAGTGACCAGAAAAGTTCACTGCTTGTAATATCTTTCACCAAAAACTAACCCTCACAATTTATCCCCAGCAGGGCCCCCATAACTCACAGCCCCCAGTTTGCTCTGCTCAGGTGTGACTACCTTACAGCTGCAATGATTTATCGTGCAGTTATCTTATTGTGTTAGCATGATTTTTCTGAGTCAGAATAGTAAAGTTCATCCTTTGATCACTGCTTCAGTCCCTTCTTTCCAGTGCAAGGGCAATTATAGTTTATTTATCTAAGAAACAGCAGAAGGAACAGTGTCCCCTGAGGCAAGTTATCCCCAAGGGGCAGAACAGACATGTTTGAGGAAAACAAAATACAGGTATTCATATTGTGGCTGTCCATGCTGCACTCCATTACCCACAGTTCTGAGGGAAACAGTACAAAACCATGTGCCTCCTTATTGATATGTGAATGTATATGGACTGCCTTACTAATTACGCCATTTTGTGATTGAATGCTGCCTTATTATGCTGCAAAAAAACATAGGCTTAAATATTTTTTTACATTGGATTTTGGTTTTAGTTTATCAGTACATTTATCAGTATATTTATGGCAAGTCTTTTATATTATATCATTGTCATAGTGAGTTTCTAAATTTGCAGTGATGTATGTGTCCAGGTGAGGGCGCTATGACACAAGTAACACACTATTACTTTAGCTCTCTGCTTAGCCAGTTCAGTATTTATCTTACTTTTCTCAGACACATTGTTATATGACCACCATGATGGTTTGGTTTGGTTTAGTTTAGTTATAGTTCTATATATAGTTCCTAGGTTAAAGCATTAATCAGTTACTCAGTCCATGGACCTTCTCTTTCAGACCAGACAAAACCAACATTGCCTTCTCTTACTACCTAGTGTTTCCTCGTGGTCAGAAAAACAGTCTGCTGTTCCCTCTCATTGATCTTTTTCCTGCTTTGATCAACTCCAGAAGCTGTCGTATATATATGAGGTCTGTTGGCTGTTGTTCAAACCTCAGTGATCTTTTCAAATGTGTTGTGTGTAGGGTTACCAGTTTGTCTCCACCATGTGACCTGCAGGAATTTAAACTTGTACTTCAATAGTTATCCTCTAGGGGTCCCCATAGGCACTACAACAGCACAGTCAAGTGACTAATTGTACAATTTAGTTTCTAATTGAGACATTTATGAAAACAATTAGTTGATCTAATATGGGGAGAGTCATTAAGGAAAGTGAACATGGATGGAAGTTGAAATGCTAGGTGAAGCATGTTGATTACACAGTTAACTGAGGTCACCAGGTTTCTTGGGACTGAATCGGTCGATCTTAAAAACAAAAAAACTGCAGAATCTGCCTCTCCAGGACCACGATTGAATTTCACTGCAGTAAATAAGAATGCAACCATATAATGCAGGGGTGTCCAAAGAAAAAGGGCTGCTTTGGGTATAGGTTGTGTTTTAGCCCAGCACCTAGACACCTGATTCTAAAATTCTTGTTTGAAGCCAGGATTAGTTAAATATTTGTAAGTATGTTATATTTTATATATCTGCCGCATGTCTACAGTAGTAAGTAATCAAACTGAATGTAATACATGAGTGTCGATGGTAAACATCGCTGTGACTATGCTTAATTAGTAGCAATTACTCTATCAACTTAGATTATTGAGGTGGTGCAGATGGGAGAATTGTTTGAGAAGGGGCTTGTGAAAGAGGCTATCAGGGCCTCTAGCTGGACTGAAGTACCCTGTGAGAAAACAAGGGGAGACAAACTGGCCCTAGTCATGTGTAATTTATGACCCATAATTGTTCATGTCACATATCTGTGTTTTTAAAGAGTTGTTTTAAATTCCAAACATCTGTTTATATGAATTACCCGGCTTTATAGAGTTACATTGTGGTGGGGAAAATATAGTGCCACAAGTGGGCCTTATATTATACTTATTTTCAAAATGCAATTTTGCTGTATGTGAAAGGTTTTAAATCTTTTCATCCAAGGGGAGCTACTGGAGGGAACCAATACAGTCTGTAATCCAGTGGGATAGTTATTGCATGATCAAATGATTGATAAACCTTTTAATTTAAATCAAAATTGCAATTCAGATCAGACAAGATGCGATTGTTTCAAAAATAATAGTTAGTAAAATGTGCACTGGATATGTGACAATGGTATTTTCACATATGGACAAAATGAACTGGCCTGAAAAGGGAATCACGGATAGTCAAAAGGGTTTGAGAGATGAATAATTTTCTCAGAGCTCTTGGTGACAAACAAAGAAAAGAAAAGAAGCCTAGATCAGTCTCCCAAACAGCAGATATGATCCTCCTGCTGTGGTTCTAAACAGAAACAGCCGTTACATCTGAGGGTCGAGAGGGCAAGACCCCACAGAGCATAATGCCTCATTATCTCCTGTGTGTTTACACTGCAGCTCTGAATGGGTCGTTCTCACAGCGTGACGTAAAAGGGTTTGTTTTCGGTTGGATAAATGTCTTAAGAGGTTTATTGCACTCATTGGAATGAAACTCTTGCGGAATGGCCAAGCAGCTAATTGCTAACCTGGAAATGACCATTTGGTTGCATCTGAAGCACTCAACTCTTGTATTTATCAGTATTTCTTTGTCTGTTTGTTTATTCTTCAGTGTTCGTAGATTGTAGGGGACAGAGCATCTCTATTTCAGCTAATTCCCCCACATTTCACTATTTGAGTAAGGTTCCCATGCCATTAGTGTCTGTGTTCAGTGTGATAGTCTACCACTAGCCAGCATTGCAGGGTATTCGATTATCTGAAAATAATTTTTACTCAACTTTATAAATGTGAAAACCTCACACTCCTAAGTATGTGGCCACTGTAAGCACAAAGGTCAAATCAGCTGCAGAAAGGGCCTTAAAGGGCTGTCTCTATAATCCATCAGATTGATAAGAGGGCTTCTTATCCTTCAACAAAATGAGGAACCTCATTTGGAATTACAGTGTACCAGACTTTTGTTTATATCCATACATGTTGTAGTTCCCTGGGCTTTTAACCTCCATAAGCAGCTGCAAATCTGAGTTGAAAAGTGTGAGGGTCAGCCGTCACACTCCCTGGCAAGCTGAGAGCTGTGTTATAATTCAACAGATGCATTTTACTTTAACAAGAAGGTTTTCCAAGTGATGGTCAAAATATCTATAAGGCGCTCAATACATAGCAAGTGAAAAGAAAACCACACTATGGCGTATTCTGCTATTTCTGGAGAAATGCTTCAGGTCTGGCCCAGCAGGGTTGCTCACTAGGAAGTTTTTTGGCACTCTAGAAACTGAAAAGGCAAATATATTGGCAGAGTCCAGGTACACAGTGCATTGCTCAATCAGATGGTTGAATGGCTGACTGTTAGAAGGCTGCAGGCAATAGAGTTCTCCATGGTCAGGACTGAATAGCTATGAAGATGCTTTGGGGCTCCAGGATTATGGATGGGAACCTTGTTCTTTTGTTCAGTCTATGTACAAAAAATGTTAATTAAAATGCCATTATTGTTTATCAGTTTGATCTCAAATTCAAAATAGAACTCTTAACTTTAATTGAGGTTGATTTCTTCAGGAAGAAATAAATATGTTTCATGTGGGTCAATTATTGGCATCCCTAGACATATCTTATAAACAATATCTAATGGTCTAATCGTCTATTGACTTTTTTAGGTTCTAAGACTTTATGAAGTCTAAACTGGTCATCCATGACTTTGTCTTTCACTGCGATGTAAATATGAGGTGGCACTTGCCAGGCTACCGTGACTGTGTGGAAGGTTTGCTGACCTTCATAAATCCGGCAATGGCTAAAACAAAATAGCTAAATGCCTGATCATTTCTATCTCCTCTATTTTGGCAATAATACGTTTTAAATAACTGGAGCTGTGATGATGTCTCAAAGCGGATTCGGGTGTATTTTGCCCTCGCACACAGTGAGGAAGATCGTTCAAAGAAAGCTCTTCAAAGACAATAGTTGGGGAATTTCCGAAATTGGAGATTAGCCCCTGAGGTTTGTTAAACATCATTGTAACTTGGGTCTACATCAAATGACCACAATGCATTTTGGCCACAAAGACCATTAGGTTTGTTTGGGAGAAGAGTGGTAGTCATGTAGAAAAGAGCCTGGTTCGTGCTGTGTAGTATTGTGGATAAATTATGTTGTGGGGCTCATTTTCTTTCGGATACACTGGGAACCTTGTATGATACATGGCATTGTGGACTCCCTTAGTTACAGTTATATTTATACTAAAATCTGGCTGCCTGTGACAGGTGCTTAGAACTGTATCAAGGATGGCTCTTCCAGCAGAACAATGATCCAAAGCATTCCTCCAAATCCACAAAAAATGGCTAACTGAGCACAGAATCAGGCTTTTGCAATGACCATCCCAGTCCCCTGGCCTAAACCCCCTTGAAAACGTGGGGTGAGCTGGGGGTTCCTCAAGAAGGGATTCCTGAAGTAATGACTTAGGACTGGTGGGTTTGGAGAGATTCTACATGGAGGAATGGTCTCATGCCCTATCCTATGTGTTCTCAAACCCAATCAAGTGCTATCTTGGTAAAGGGAGGGTGCACAAATTAGGGTGCCAATAATTAAGGTCTTTTAATGATGATGATGATTCATACTGTTGAGCATAGAGCATTCTTGTTCATATTAATAGAAGATGTAAGAATTGTTAGCTTTTTTGCCTTGCTGTGTATCCTGTTCTTTAAACAAATGTAAAGATTTTCTATCAGAAGTGTCACCATTACCATTAGCCATCACCAGGTAGCTCTAAAACTTGTGAAAATATATACAGTAGAACCACAGAGATCCTAAACTCAGAAAACCAGTAAAGATTTTGTCACATTGACATGGCCATACTGTCATGCACATATGACAGTTAGCCTATTGTTAAATGCCATTGAGGTTATTGGTTTGTTATGAATAAACTGAACTGGAATAAATATTCAATCTTTTTAAATTGGTGTGTTCTGAAACTGTCAATGTTCTGGACCACCTTCATTCCCGATGTGTTTGGTTCTCTGATGTTCTACTGTACATGTTTATTTTAGAGAGAAAGAGAGAGTATTTGTGTGTCGGAGGGACAGAATGAGTGTACCGTCAGCGCATCAACTTCAAATGCTGTCACATCTATGACTATTTCAGTATTGAACTATTGATGACACCACAGGAGGTGTCACTTACTTCTGCAGGTCGTATCTGAAACATTCTCTGGACGTTGTACTGTACCTCTCGCTAACCAAACGACTAGTCTCCCTGTGAATATGGCTACAGGAAGTGTCTCCCAGGCCTCTCTCCCTGTGCCCATTAGCCTTCTACACAGTACATGATACAAGTGAATGTAATATCCTCATGTTTCTCTCAAGATCTCACAATGGGCTTTCATCTAAAGCCAAGCAGAGCTGTGGTCTGGCTCATCAGAGGCCTGCCATGAAATGACATCACCTCTTTAGGGTGAAAAGGGGGCTTGATTAGCTGCATGTACAGTATGCTATCATGTTCAGTTTTTGGTTACATGAACATCATTTCCTTTGTTTTCTTGTTTGCCTTAATGTACATTAGCCTACCACAATCGGTTTTCTTTTGTTTTGGATCATTGTTGTACCCAGTATACTCTATACACTGTACAGTTGTTTGTTCTCCATTGTTTCGGAAATCAATGTAAATGGTAGCATTTGTTACTTTGATTATGGAGACATTTTATTTGATAATTACAACAACAAAAAAATGTACATGCTGTGAGACGAAAATAAAAATTTAATAAAATGTTGGTTAATGGGTAATACTGTGACTGAATTCTGAATTTCTTATTGGATTATAATTTGCAGTTTCTTAAATCTGCATAACATAAGCTCCCAATGACACATCTCGGGTAATGTTCAGTTCTTTATTCTTAGACTGAGATTTCCTTCACACTCCATAAGAAAGGAAAAAATTGTGTACATGACAAAATCAGGAAACAAATCATAGTTTACCTCCCTCCAAAAGCATTATCACATTTTAATGTCAGTTTTAAAGAGCTTACCATTAGTTTCATACAATAGATAGCAAAAACCATTGAGGCAAAAAAATGAAATCAAATATTGCTAGAGACATTGTGAGGAACCAGCAAGAGGCAGTTTTATTTTCAGTCTGTTGAAGCTTAACACATTCTGTGGATATGAACACTTGCTTAAATACAAGTATTGTTTGCTGCTGTATCAATATTCATAATTATGACAGCTACATGTCCTGCACTGGTATCTGAATCATAAGGGCACACGTTTTTCCTCAGACCCCTTCACTCCCTTTAGAAAGTGGCCTAATACCTCTCATGAGAAGAAGAAAATGTTGATATCATCATACAGTTGGGCTAGGAATAAAAACAAACCTGTTATAGTATCACAGAAAATACATTTGGTAAGCACCTGCCCTCATTCTGTTGGCGCATAAGTGTGAGGAGACATCTTTAAATTGACGAAATGTTCCCTGCCTCAGGTGCTTCCATGTGTTCTGAGCATTCTAATCACAAGGATCAAACCAGAAACCCTGCGGTGCAGATTACGTTATGCTTATGTCATTTTAACGGCCGAAGAGTATGAACGGAGAACGCGACATGCCACCCCGGTAATATAATCAGCAGATCTGTGCCGCATTATTCTTGTAAACACAGCAGCGCGTGACCTTGAGCTCGAGGACAGTCTCCGCACAGACGTCACTGTTGCCAGATTTGCGCCACCAGACTTTTTTTCCTTTTTTGAGTGGCTGTACAAACAACTGTCCACCAGAGAGGGCTAAAGCCCCTTACAAAGGGAGTCTTGATAAATTACAGGTATTAGAGAGTGGTCTACCATTTCTAAGATAGGGTAAAAAAATAATGTTCTCCAATATTCTAATGTTAATTTGTTCTTGGTGGTGTAAAAAGAGCCATGCTTTGTGCAGTGATAAATCTAAAGGTTCATATGTTTTACTGTTATGCGATACCAAAATATTATTTTTCTATGGCTGATGTCAGATACATAAATGAAAAACATCACAATTTTTAGAGAAGAAAGAAAAGAGGAGTCATCTAAAGAGTAAAAGGTCCTTCTGACTATTATAAGATATTCTTATAAAGCCATATTATGCATGTATCTCAATTTACTAACTAATTTTTTTCTTTTTTTGTTATGCCATGTTCCTGTTTAAAAAAAAATCTGCCTCCCACTATTGATTTTTGTTCTCCTCTCCCATCCTAATTTAAATCAACAGCATAAATATAAGCATAAGCATTATTATCCATCCCCCATGTCTAATTAACTGTCTCACGAGAGTCTGCTCGGAAAATGAAACAAAACCGTGTCACAGGGCAAAATGAACAGTAGACAAGCTCACATACTCACCATTCACACTGAGCCTTCTGGGGCTCAATGAGATACAGCTTGTAGGAAATGTTTTAAGCGTTGTTAGGACTCATGCCATGTGTTTAATTAAAAAATGGACCAACATACACTAGCCTATAATCATCGGTTTGATGCTTTTGTATGGTGCAGTTTGACAATTTTAGTATGTCCATATTTCTGCTGTAGAGTATAAACAATATTAATTTAGCCACTGAAATATAGCACATGTAAACCGTTTTTAACACCTGCCTCTGGGTCATGACCTCTACCAGTATTCTAAAACTGCTCATACACACACAAAGACACGCAGGCATGCACACAAGCGCGCGCACACACACATAGGCGGCTCTCTTTTCTACTCCAAAATAAGCTACACCTTTTCCCCAAATAAAAAAAATGAATGCACGTTTTATATTCATAACAGCATTTTTCATCGTAACGTGATAACAAATCCCCCCCGCAGAAAAAGAAAAACACACACATCGACCATCGTAATTTGCTTTAAATTTCACCAAATTACCATCTTAAATAATTAATGTGTCGAAATATTTTGCTTTCAATTCATCCTCGGTGATCTGGACGTGCAGTGCTGATCATGCTCAGTTTAGTACTGCGTAGTGCGGCGCAATATAAATGCTGTGTTATGCGGCTCCAGCTATGACCTTGAATTGAAGGTCACAGATAGACTCTCAATGACACGGGGAGCTTTCTCTGGACTACGAATCGCTGGCTCTTCCCCCTAGCTGTAATTTGCTCCAGAGAGCAGTTATACTCAGACGCGTAGCCTAAATACACATTCTACAAGCCTCACTAATATAATTTATACCTGCAATTAATTATTCTTTCACTGCACATTACACGTTATAAACAGTAGCTTAGCCAATCCATTCATTTATTTATCCTCTTCAACAATTTAAACGGTCAGACCTGCACCATTTATTTTTAGCCAAGACGCTAAGTTTAGAGGCTGTATGCTATATCTGGTAGGCTATATTTCCGAAATTGTACATGTACCCACTGTATCATCACAAAATGGCAAGGGTCTGAAATAGGCTACTTTTGACTCCTCGATTGTAAAGTTACCGTGCGGATTTGAGATACCCTTCTCATCAGACACCACTGCCCTCCAATGTCTTGGCCTCCTGCCAAACCCTGTTCTGAGCACGAGTTGTCGAGGGTCGCCTGAAACAGGTTCAGTCGGGTCAGTGTCACAAGACTGAATGGACTGTGAGCGACTACGAGCCACTACATTTTCCATGCCATCTAAAGCGATGTGTGATTTACAGTGCTGGCGTGTTTCAGAGACGAAAGCATTCCAACGCATTCCTGGCGGCTTTATAGAGAGGAACTGAATGGTTAACGCTTTGAAATAAAATGTTAGCTTGTGACTGAATAGATAGCCTATGCGTGTAAAATCCAAGTATCAGAATTCCGATAATTGAAGAACACTGAGACATGCTCTACTTTGGTCGATAAAACTGCTGACTTGAGCTTCTCAGAAGCTATGTGTATTGTTCTTGACACATTTCAAAGTTATTTAAATTTTGGTGTGCAATAAATAAGCTGCATAATAGAACCAAAGTTATCAATAGCTTCGCGTTACTCAAGCTGTAGCTTACAGCCAAGATTGGAAATGTATAGCCTAGCTCGATATAAAATACTGAAAAAACGTACATTTACATACAACGATATTCCATCATTGTGTTTTAATTGTTACTTGTTTGCTCGAATATATGACTTTTTGTAACACTATATTGACATACATTTGTCTAATAGGCTAACTTGCCCTTTTTTCAGCAAGAAAATATCGTATTTTTATCGTAATACAATAATAGCAACACGCGAGTAAAAATAGCATACAGAAATCAATGCAACTCATTAAAATCATGTAACAGAGTGAGTCAGACCAACGTTACATTACAGTAGGTCAATTTTTCTTTATGGTAGCAATGCCGATGACGGCAATGGAAGGGAGTTGGATTGGAGGGGGCATGCGGACGTAACGGAGAAACTGTATACGTAAACGAGAGAGGGAGGAGAAAGAGCTAGGCATGTACGTGGAACTATAGTAACACTGGCGGAAGACGAGAGCTCACTCGGTTAAGAGACCGGTTTAAGACAAGTGGAATTGATACACCGACAAACGAAAAACACGATCTGGATTAGTATTCTTTTACAAGTTTAAAGGACAAATGTATTATTTGAACATCGCCGATGGTTAGCAACCCGTGCATTTATGCTGTTTGTAAGTAGCCTCAGCACATGAAGCGAGGGTGTTTTTTATTTTATCTTGAAGCACTGGCTATTCAATATTGCATATTGAATAAGAATAGGACACTGCCGTGGACGAGATTTATATGCTAACTGGGGCGACGGAATCATCAGTGGGCCATATAGCTCCAGACGTACAGGCTTCTCAGAGACGCCGAGTCCCGAAGATGATTTCGCAAAGACCGGTAAGAGTTGTAGACAAACACCGCTTAGTTTGGACGTTTGACAGGAGCGTGGCACCAATTTTCGTTGGTGTCTTAGCGACCGTGAGTGTGTGCGAGCGTGCGTAAATGCGTGCGATTTCCCCCCCTGCTGATTGTGAGGGTGCGCAAGTTAATTTGACAGAGCACGTGTGTAAGTTATCGCAAGATTGCATCTTGTAATTGGCCATGGCTTGGTATTTGTTCATTTGCCATTGAGATTATGCTGACATACCAAGAATTCCACATTTTCCCGTAGCACATAAAGGAAAATTGTCATAAAATACAACAAAAAAGTATAAATGATTTAGCTAAATTATTTAGGTGAATATTCGTTTCCAAATATAATGTCTCCGTGTATAATTGTATATATCACGCAATGCTATATTTCATGTATACAACTCATGCTAATACATCTACATTAGCTGCAAAAATTGCTCTTTGCATCCCATCACTCTTACACAACTGCCCGTCACTACCTCTGAATTACAGACATGCCTTCCAAGAGTAATAAGTGAGCTATCCATAGCTAGTAGTCGCCTGACCATGATGTGCTTCCTTTTTCTATCTCAAGTCAGATCAGATTATGGCACGATCTTTTTCTTCTTTTTTCCATGAGAGTTGCTGGTCGTCTGTCTATAAATATCCCACACAGACTCCAGAAATAGAATCCCATACACTGTGCTGCCTGAGCAACTGAAGCTATCAGCTGCAGAGTATTCCAGGTATTCTTGAGAAGTAATGACGCATACAGTTGATCCATCCCTCTGCATCTCTCTCATTCACACACACACACACACACACACACACACACACACACACACACACACACACACACACACTTTGGTCGAAAATCCAAACATTGTCACTCTGTCTTATCTGTTTCTATTGTCTGCTTGTCTTTTTCATTATTCATTTAGAAATGTATCTGCAAGGCAAAGTGAGAAGTTGTGATGCAGTATGCATGTATGTTGTGCTTCTGTTTCTGTACAGAGTATATGTGTTCTAAGTCTCCTCAGAATTAGTAAATGGTTGCACATACTCAATGATACACAATAATTTTAAGCAGTTCTCTGAACAGTCTCGGGACTGCAAGTGATTTATCGTGAGCTGGGGAAAAATCCACTGAACTGTGGCCTTCCAGTCCCAAGATTGAGTAACCCTATTCCAAGAAGCTGAAATCAGTTTTGCAATTAACTTTTCAAAGAGCTCAGAGTTCACTGGTTGTGATCATGTTGAAGTCAGCATAAGTTGAATCTAATCTGCACAATGTTTTTAAGGCATGTTCAAGTCTAAATGACTATCATAGGAAAATAGCATAACACAGGTGTCTGTGGTGTGAAATGGCCTCCTGGACAAGAGTCCTGTCCACAGTTTAGCTGTTTCTCGAATCCAGCTCAAACAAAGGCAGTTTTTTCATTCTTTGGTTCAAAATAAACCCACAGTCGCCTCATGTGATGCCAAGACACAGTACTTGAAAGGCCACAGAATCAGTATTATTACTTATCATAACAAAGGAGGCAGTAAGAAAGATGGTTTTGATGTTGGGATTGAAAAAACATTTGACCAAAAGTAGCTACAATATACGTACAGTGGGATGCAAAAATTTGGGCACCCCTGGTTTAAATGTCTGTTACAATTAATCTGTATTAATTGTAACAGACATTTAAACCAGGGAACACCACCAAAGAAGGTATGTTTGGAGAAAAAAGGGTGACTCCTTTGTAGAGAAGAACACCTTGCCAATTGTGAAGCATGGTCGGTGGATCCATTATGCTTTGGGGCTGTGTGGCAGCTGGGGACACGGGAAATATTGTACGAGTGGAAGGAAGAATGGATTCCACCAAATATTAAGAAATTCTAGAGGCTAATGTTCAAAGGTCAGTACAGACATTGAAGTTGAAGAGAGGTTGGGTATTCCAGCAAGACAATGACCAAAGCATACCTCGAAATCAACCATGAAGTACCTCCAGAAAAGACAGATGAAGGTTCTGGAATGGCTACAGTTTTGAAATATTATTGACAGATTTTAATATTATTGAAAATCTGTGGAGAGATCTCAAACAAGCAGTGGATACAAGGAGGCCAAAGAGGTTTCTGAGCTAGAGGTGTTCTGCCAGGAAGAATGTGGAAAAATTCCAAAAGCAAGAGTTGAAAGACTCTTAGCTGGCTACAGGAAGCGTTTATAAGCTCTTATAGTTGGTGCTGGTTGGTGGGTATAGTTGGAGGACGAGTTACAAAGTACTAGCTGACAGGGTTCCCAAACTTTTGCACAGGGCCTTTTTCCTTTTTTTATTATTTTGAAATGGTTAAAAATTTTAACAAAAAGTAATCTTTAAAATGTGTAGAAATGTGTAATGTTTCATGTTGTGCCATTTAGAGGTCAGGTTCACTTCTTTTTCACAACTGTATATCAGAATGCACCCTGTGTGATAAGAAACTCCCCATGGGAGGTAAAAGTAGAAACTTAAGAATATTTCAACACATTATGGGCCAGTTTCACAGACACAAGCCTAGTCCTGGACTAAATTCGATTTTGAATGGAGATTCTCCATAAAAACACTCAATTTAGTACAGGAATTAACTTTATCTTTGTCTGTGAAACCAGCCCTATATTGCTTAAATATCTATTGGTCTGTATGATTAAAGAAGTGTAATCATTCTATTATTTAGAAATGTATCTGTTGAATAATTATCTTTGTGCTGGCAGAGCCCCCATGAGCAGTCTGTCAGCTTTTAGGCTGTAGTTCTCACATTTTGTTTACTTTAATCGGTCCATATAGCATCATTGTTTTTATTTTGATCACATATTACAAAATAAATTATCAATGCAAACACCACCCTTTAGATGGCTTTCTCCCCCAGAGCAGAGAACAAGATACCTCAGGGAAGCAACCACAAACAAGGCATAAATATGTTTGGGTAGTGTTTTCACCTTAAACATGCCCTTTGAGAGATTCTCCTAGATGGAAATGAAGCACTGCTGGCTCCACCTGCTCACTCTGTGTTCATTAATGCACAGTGTTTTCAACACAGAATGACTAAACAAACAACAATGCAAATTCTGATGTTATCACTTAAAGGCTTTTTTGTTTCATTAAAGTGTAGGAGTGATGTTATTTTTCTTTGGTGATTCATTTATTTTTGCCATTTAGGAATAACTGATTCTGTTTGATTTAGTTAGAATTTTCACTTATTGGTCATGTGATTTAATATGAGTGAATCTGCTGTTTTGCCCTATGTGTGTGTCTGTATGCATTTCTTTTGAACTCTTGGGAATTAAGAGTGGAGTGATAGTCGTGTTTGGATTCAGTGGTTATGTATAAAAAAGGACAGGACTGCTACTGTTTTGAAACATGAATGAAAGAGTGTAACCTGGAATTTACTGCAACAATATGTTTGTCCTTCAGCCTCTCATGTGACTTTGACCTTTGGAGTGTGTGTATGTGTATGAGAGAGCAAGAGAGACAGAAAGAGACAGAGACAGAGAGAGTAATGAATTCAATTAATAAAGGAAAGGGGGTTTGGAAATGTTACCTACTATATGTCTGTATACGCTATATTTATAAGACCACTTGAATAAATTGAATACGTTTTAAGTGTATTTTCTTGCTTTAGACCACCAACGTGCAAATACCATGTATATGTGTCTGTGCATTTGGCAATATTTTAGTATATTTCCCATGACCAAAATGGGTGCCAACTGACTGCGTCCAAAAGAATGATGTTGTCTGCATGTTCATATTGTGTGAAAGGTTATTCCCCCATTGCCATTTAAACTCAGAGTATAATTACTGGAATATTATTTTGTGCTGCCTTTCTAGGTTTTCTGATAAACCCAGAGGACTGAAAAGCAAGAAATTAAGCACCTTATAGGAGGAAGAAAGAGAAGAGGTGAACAAGACAAGAGGCCAGGAGGGAGCGGCATCTCCAAACACACTGCTACAGGTTTGTATCTTTGGATTCAGCTGTGTCATTTCTGGTTGAGTCCAAACTGTGTTGCCATTAACATCTTTAATTCGGACGGATTTCTTAAACCACATTGAATTAAAGCAAGTAATTTAATGCCCATTTAAAAGATATGATATTACTTTATTATAGTTTGCATTTTAGTCCAGCATCAGCTTTGTGAATAATACAATTAGTTGCATTTGTATAAAACTTTCAAAGTATGGAATATACCTCATGCTTAAATAGAAACAAAATGGCTGCTATGCTGGGTGACAAATTATAGAAGCAATATACATAAGGCATAAAAATGAACAAAAGCATGCATGTATATTGTATTTGAATATTGAACTCTATCATACAATGCAGTTTCATTCATTCATTCATTATCCTAACCCGCTTATCCTGAACAGGGTCGCAGTTTATTTAATTGAAAAATAATGGTCAAATATCCATTTGCAAACAAGGAAAAAATAATTTTACATTGAAAAAGCTTTTGGAAGGAAAGTTCACACTTCACAGGGAAGCAGTTCATGCACAGCTTTTCAAATTTTACCGAGAACTTGAGCATGATGAGAGCACCCTCATGACAGAGCACCCTCATTCTAATTAAAACAGTAGGAATACTGCTGCTAACCAGGGCTGCACTACTGCTCATCTAAAGCTGCTCTCCGAAAAATGTGGTTACTGCATGACAGATTCCACCCCGGACTTCATGTTTGACGCGCATTATACAAAGTAAAAACGTGTTTACAAGACATTCGATACATCGTTGTAGCACACTACCTGATTAATTTGGTGTATTCGTTATTTAACTTTGTGTCCTATGCAAACTATAATCGATGAATGGATAATAGCGACTTGGCATGACGTCTTTGAAGAAATTGCTGCTCACTTGATACACGGGAGAAGCATATTTTTTCTACAGTTTATAGTAGAACCATACCAAAGCCCAAACCACTGAATTGGGTAGAACCACAGCACTGTATAAGAGTTCTGTGGGTAGAACTACAGAAATTCCTGCCACATTCACTTCCTCTGGCATACTGTACTTCCTTTCCCGCCCCAAAGAGTACCTACTAGCATTACAACCAATGGTATCCGTCCCTGTTTTTAAATATTTAAATAATCATACAAGAACATGAATATTGATCGTTTCCAGTAGCCGGAGCACGCTCTAGCTTTTCGCGTTTTAGTATGGCCAAGATAAAATGAGAAGTAGACTATTAACTTCATTTTATCCGTGTTAACTAGAAAGACAGACTTTATTCCCAACCGATAGAGATGCTTCGAGGACACAAGGAAGGAGGTAACTAAACGTTTAGTCAACTGGCTAGCTAGATCGTAACATGGCTAGCAAAACTACCTTGCTACAGCAAGCTGTGTTGTCAGCTGGCTGGCTACCTAGCCCCGAAGTCACGATGGACTGTTCATGCTTAATATCTACAGCTAGCGTTTGCAGCCGCAGCTGTTGGTTTGGGAACTCAATAATTGTGTATCTGAATAATATATTTTTGTCTAGCAAGCTAACCTAAGTAGATTGCGAGCACACTGCTCCCCTGTATTTGAAGGACAGACTTCTTAGGATATAATTTTTGTTTATTATTAGTTTGTTAGCATTTAGCTAGCGAACTTTGTTGACAGCATGTGTTCATGTTTTTGTGTATGCTGCTTGCACTGTTTGAAATACTAGCTACCGTCATAGCTACCATCCGCCGAATTGCTGGCCACATCAACCACACACCAATATCATAGCAATGGCGATGATACAACAAAAATGATCATGCCATCGTAATTAGTATTCGAAATACTCGTGACTGTGTGACACGTAGCTGTTTGAAGATGCTAGCTAGAGCTAGCTACTTTCCGAGTCAAGTTGGCTGTGGGGAAGTTGCTGGTAGCTACATGTAAAAATGCAATTCATTTGCTTTCATGTTGTAGCTAGCAAACTTGACTGAGGATAGCTAATGCATTCCTCTGGTTTCGCATACATCACATACATACTTCCTGGCATAGACACTGTCGGCGTGTCGCCGCTGTTGGCTACTCGGTTACAATGTGTCAGGGATCACAGAAGACCATGCAACCAAAGCAGATTCATAACGCTCGCCAGTCGCCACATATGGAAACACTTCTTCTAACGTTAGTTACATAATTGCATTTGATGCAGTTTTTAACGTTTTTAACTAAACGGATGATTCGAAGCCTGATGTGTATTGATACGAGCTAAATAGTGCAGTTAGGTGACAATGCTTGATGGCAAGATTATTTTGGTGCTGAAGAGGGGTATTGATGAGTCAAAGTGTTATGGAGTGAAGGGAAGGCCCTCAAAAGTGTCAGGGCATGTATCAAGAACCTTTTGACTAAACAAAAACAACATTCCCAGAACCATGAGAGGTATACACTGCAGGGACTATGATATTCTTTCTAATACTTCATTGTTGTATAAAAAGTCCAGTCCAGTAAGCATAGTTTTTTAATATATATATATATATATTTTTTTTTAAATAAAAAAACGACAATCAACACTATATGTTCACTTCACCAATAAATGAATGGTTCCATTCTAATGGAGTAAGCAAAATAGTATGGTCGTCCTCTCTTTGTGAATTCAGCTCGTTTGAACAGCTGTGTATTTAGCCTATGGCTACAACATCAGAATCCTGCCTCACACCTTAATCAAAAGGCCATGGTGTGTGTTTATGCCAACAGCCGTGGCCGGGGGCATTATGTTTTCAGGTTGTCAGTCCATGGTCTGTCCGTCGGTCAGTCCGTCCCACTTTTGTGACCACAATATCTCAGGAATGCCTTGAGGGAATTTCTTAAATTTTGGCACAAACGTCCACTTGGACTCAAAGATGAACTGATTAGAATTTGGTGGTAAAAGGTCAAGGTCACTGTGACCTCACGTCATTCTCTTGTACACTATATCTCAGGAACGCCTTGAGGGAATTTCTTCAAATTTGGTGCAAACATCAACTTGGACTCAAGAATCACCTGATAAGAATTTGCTGGTCAATGGTCAAGGTCGCTATGACATCACATAATACATTTTTAACCATAACTCAAGAATTCATACACTAATTATAACATAATTTCACACTAATGTCTAATTGGATAAAATTTATCCTAAAATGAAGTGATAAGTAATACCTTTTATTAAATTCCTTAAGTATTCACTATATATATTATATGAGTCTGGACAGACATGCAAACTTGACTGGTTTGCGGAGGCATACAACAACAAGGCAGTTATTTCGCTCTATTTAAATGTTATTTTTGGAATAAATACTTCTCCTAAAGCAACTGGAGATTTATATTTACAGTACTTGGCAAGAGGCGTATGTCTGGATTGAGAAAGAAGTCAATTCTGACCCAATTCCTGTGACCTTTTTTTCTAGAGTAAGGCAGATTTATTGCAACCCTCTCTTTTCATTGTAATGAAGAGTTGGCCCACTGATTCCAGCTTCAGAACATGCTGCAGGGAAAAGGAATGTTGCCAAAGGCAGAAGAACATGCTATTCTACACCATAATAGGAGCTGCATTCTTGCCAGAATATTACATGGGCACGGACATCAGTCAGGAAAATAATGTTGGGAAAATAGAGCAGCAAAATTCTAACATGAATTGTGTACATTAAGTAAAATACATTTTTCTTTATTTTATGAATAAAAAGAGGCAAAAAAATATCCAATGGGTACTACAATTGACTGACAACTAAATTGAATTTGCTTTTCTGGTTGGCTGCTATCCGTGATGCCTGGCACATTTGGAACAGATAAAAGCTGCAGTTGCCAGATTAATTTGCCTAACTGACATCACTGGCCGTGGAGCCCTGCTGATCAATTGCTTCTGGAATGTTGTGCTTTGCCTGCATTGTTTGTTTTTGGAGGGTAGCTGTTGTTGTTGGGGGTTTTTGACAGGGAAGTGTTGCTGTTCCAAGTGTGCTAGGCCTTCATTTTCTGAGTGTCTGTCTCCTTTGTTGCATTATCTCTGGAGTCTCTATCGCAGGAGCAGCATTTCCCAACTGTGAAAAAATTAATGTTGTGCCTTTACCGTATTGCCCGTTAAACAAGACTGCGTGCACGATGAGGTGGGTGAAAATAATGCTTGCACCTGATTATATTTAAAGGTTGAGCTCACTAGGGTCTTTAGTGCTGCAGTGCTCAGTCCATAACGGTTACCCTGACCTTCAGCTTTGATGGATTTACACCTTGCGTATGCAGCACAGTGCTGCAAAACATTCCGTCTAAAAACAAATGTACAAAGCATCGCACAACATTCAATCTAAAAATGTACCGAGAGGTGTAGAACATGCAGTTGTCTACAGATTGTCAAGAGCTGCATAACTGCACACGCCTGGGCAGCATGCTGAGACCATAAACTATAGCTGTGCAGACTAGGGCTTGGTCTTGGCAGGTAATTCCCGATACAGGAGTCGCGGTGCGATACATATCCCGATACGATACATATCACACGTCAAACCTCTTATGTGGATAGGCTACAGCAGCAGTGGACTTAATAAGTCTAATAGATACCTAATAAAGTGCTCCCTGAGTGTAGTGTGATTTTAAAGGCTGGCATTTTGCATATAAAATGAAACATGCCTGTATACGGTCGCCGCTATTGATACGGATGTCACTGTATCAATACGTACGTTGAGAAGTGAATTCCGATATATTGTTGTATCGACATTTTGAGCACATTGCAGACTGGCTGTAGTCCCCACAAACTGCCTGTTTGGGACCACGCTATCTTCACGCTTGACATTTTACACAGCACCATATGTACTCTTTATTAACTTTGTGTCTGAGTTGAAGTTGAAGTACTGCAGTGTCGGCTTGTAAAGGGCATTTCTTAAAGCACTGTCTTGCTCAATTTGTTGATACGTTGTTCACATGATCGTGCACCTTTTCATTTAAATCACATCATTGGGCCACTGGGCGGCTCAGTCTGTTAAAGCACTGCTCTAGTGCATGGATTGGCTCCATGGTCTCGTATCTATTCCCAGCCTTGCCAGTGCAGGTTGTGGTCGGCAGCCCTGCAAGGCGATGCAGAATTGTCCGTAGCGTCACCTAAGGATGGAGGATTTCAGCCAGCCAGGTAGATTGCATCTCGTTGTGCGTGAGCAACCACCCCCCGCCCAGTCGACGGAGCATCTGCAAACCCACCTGGTGTGCTGCACGTGAAGAGTCTTCCTCAGACTCATTTCTGTGCGAGTCGACTTGCAAAGTGCAGCGTGGTGAGAAGCAGCGGCTAATCATTTTAGACGGGAAATGCACACAGTAAGGTTATTCTACATTTTGTGGCATGTCTGGGGCGACATGGCTCAGGCAGTAAGAGCAGTCGTCTGGCAGTCGGAGGGTTGCCGGTTCAATCCCCCGCCTGGGCTGTGTCGAAGTGTCCCTGAGCAAGACACCTAACCCCCAAATGCTCCTGACGAGGTGGTCGGCGCCTTGCATGGCAGCCAATCGCCGTCGGTGTGTGAGTGCGTGTATGAATGGGTGAATGAGAAGCATCAATTGTACAGCGCTTTGGATAAAGGCGCTATATAAATGCCAACCATGTCTCTGTTAAAATATCCCCAATTAATGGAAATTCAGTTGAATTGCAACCCCACACTTTGATGCCTTCCATCGCTTGTCCAGTGCGCTCTTGCATCCCATGTCCAGTTAATTATTAGCATCCAATTTAATGGGAATCCAATAGACAAGTTAATTATGTTGCAATTATGTGTGCTTTTGATAAGGTAATTGTTTACGTTTCCATGTACACATGACATGGTAAATGCACCTAACATCCGTGAATATTCCCAGAATTTTGCAACCCATGTTGTAGCAAAAGCTACAAAGAAAATAAGACCAAAGCGTTGTATCCAGTATGTCGTGGACATACTGATTGGTAACAATATATTATTGGCAAAAAAGAAGACACAGTAGCTATACTTGAAATTGTTGTATCAACATGTCTTTCACTGCAAATTACATTAGTAGTGGTGTAAATTAAATGCATTGAGTATAGAGTACATTTAAAGTTGCTTTTTTATAATGGCAGCATATTCCTCATCTTGTTTGGCAAATCTGGTGTTGACTATAAGAAAGCCATCAAAGAAAGTGCAGTCAGTTCCACTTTTTCTTCCTCTAATATTGAAAATAGGGGGGAAAGTTTGTACGTTTTTGAGAAATTGGCTTCTTCGTTTGGCACTTGGTAGTGTTTTGCCTGTCCACTCACCAAAAGCATTTTCCAAGAAGCTTGTCATTATTCACTCTTATCATTTATGCACATTTACATTTTGGGCATTTAGCAGACACTCTTATCCAGAGAAACGTATGTTTTGTATGTAATCTTTTTATACAGCTGTATATTTACTGAACAAGTCGAATTTAACCCACAGTCGCAGTTTTCTAACCATTCCACAACGCTGTATGCTACAATCTGTAGGTGTGTTGTGGATCAGTACTGTACATCTTAATATTGGCAGGCAATGCCATATTCTAGGAGTGGAAAGATAAGTTGATGAGATAAGAAACCAGTGATAGGATTTCAGAGCTGCCTGCAAGATGTTGCATATGCAGTGCCATCTGGTGGCCTGATAAGATTTCTTTTGCCATTGTTTTAATGACCAATTTTATTTTTTTCATTAAAAGCACTACTGCTTACAAAGGGCAATTAGGTGACAGTTTAGTGACAAGTCATGCTGAAATTCTTAATTTTAGTGATTTGGTAACCTTGAAATAAGCAGACATACTAAAGTATATTCAATTTGAATTGGTCAACTCATCTTATGTGATGATCAGTGATCAGGTTATCTGTATTATTAATAATGAGCATTTTGAATTGGTTGGGATAAAGACAATCAGTGAGAGTCAGTGTTTTCTGATTTCAGATTATGTTTTGCAAAACTGTTTTTTCACAGTAAAGAATAGAATTGTAATGTAAAATGTATTCTTTAAGACTAACAAACAATTCACTGTAATAAATCATTGTAACTTAGCCTATGTTCCACATATGTGCTGTTTTACAATTTTTAATTTGACACTTAAATTGACACTTGATAAATTGATCATTTAAATACTGATCACCTTATCAACTTGTATCATGAGATTTCTTGTTAGTATGGTGACGGCTTTTTTTGTTGTTGCCCTGAACAGAAAATAGAATTCTGAGACATTCTGCCAATCATGCATTCCTGTCTCTTTTTGGCACAGGTGTCATCTGTTTCCATGGCAGGTGTGGCCACAATCATGCACCAGATCATGCTCAGGATTGCACCTTTAGAATCCAGTAATTGTTTAACCTCAAACTATTAGTATGCATATTACACATTTACTGAAGTAATTCCACTCCTTGTTATCAACTGTATTCCACTAGGAATGATTGCATAATTTTAACCTTGGACCATCTGGATTTCAATTTATTTTGCTTTCTAAATTCATAGCAATGATAATTATCTTTAGTGCAACTAAACCATTTAACAACTATTAAGTCAGCCTGTGAACACACACACACACACACGCACGCACACACACACACGCACCATTTTCTCAATAAACGGTATGTGAATAAGAGGGGAGATTTTCTGTATGAAGGAAGAGATTCATTAGGATGTCGGCCACAAGGTTCTGACTTCCAGAAAAAGGTTCTTGAGCATATTGCTACTTGGGTTTATTTCATATGGTTTTATTTAGAAAACAGATTATTTAAAAGGAAAGTAAAAAATAAAACCACTCATGGTAGGTTCCTGTACTGTACATAATTGTACTTGTTTGTGTAAACACAAGGCATTTTGAAACAAGAAGTAGGTGGGAATCTACTTTGCATTCTGTGCATCGGAACTTCCTTTAAAAAATATGTTTAGATTTGGTTATTATGGAGGCATACATGTGCATATGTTTAGATTTGGTTATTATGGAGGCATATATGTGTATATGTTTAGCAGGGGATATGGGGACGTTTTGCAGGACGTTTGTACCATACAGTGCACCTTGTTTTGGGAAAGTGCTTCATATTCCTGGGCCATTGTTGTTTTTTGTTGTTTTATGTGCCATTATACGCCTATGCAGTCAGCACCACTGACTCATGATATGGCTGCACGTACATTACAGATCTAGCACCATTTAATAGTTGACAGCAGTAATTGTGAGTTGAAATTAGACCTTACTTTCTATAAACATATGGGGCAGTATTAGCTCAGGTGGGAAGAGCAGTCGTCTGGCAGTCGGTTACAATGCTTGTGTAACTTTCCCATTGCTCACGGGTCCAGGTTCTCTGCTTCTTCCACTTGGGTATGTCTTTGTGCACTGGGTCACAGAGGTGTTGATTCAACTCTAGTCATTTTTGAGGCTGTAGCTTTAAGGTGTTTCGCAGCTGTAATGTTAAGTGTCCATCTGTCCCTGTCGCTGAGTTTCAATTTGCGGCCACTGCACCTCTTTGCCGATTCAGTTAGTTTCTGTGTTTGGCATATGCTGTCATCATTCACTGTTCCCCTGGCCACTTTAAATCATTTTGCAGTTTTGGAATGTGACCTGTGCACCTGCAATTTGGGCAAGGACTATTGGACCTTTGGAACTGTGCATGTTGTGTTGGAAATTTGCACACCAAGTGCAAGTGCTGATTGTCTGGCCTCTTTTAAAGGTAACACATACTGCTAATTGGCTTCCAAAAATTTTGTTGCTATAGTCATTCTGATGTGGTGTTTCTGATACTTTGTCAAAGCCAAATATTTGCATGTTAAAAGGCCTATTTTCACATTGGCTGAGCTTGAGCATGTTCATCAGGGGGTCAGTGTCTCATGCACCATTTGCGTGGCCCGTATTGTAACTGGCCACTTCCACCTAGAACCGTTTTGTGGTGTCTCTGGGTCTGGTTGTTAATTAAAGGCTTGGAGCTCCTTTCCTGGATTAATGACCCTAATCTGGAGGGATTGGTGAGCTGGGATCTCAGATTTACTGGCTCGCTGGGCGCTTTACAGACACAGACACACACTGCCCCCTTTCACTACACACTACAGCATCTCTGTCCTTCCTGGCATCACAAGCTCTCATTCACAATCTGCAGCCATTTCTGTCTACCCACCGCTGCAGTAGGCGCAGTGCAGACATCTGCAGTGAGCAGGCTTTGTGCACACCTTGTTTTAAAAGACAGTACGGTTTGGGTCAGTCTCACATTTTTAAACTTGCTTGCACTATTTCGCCAATGCTGCCCATGGGCTGGAACATCTTCAGCGAAATGCGGTGCTGTGTGGGGCTGCACGATGTATCGTATATTTATTGTCATTGAGATATGAACATGCAAGATAAGCATGCAAAAGACTGCAATGAATAGTATTTATATAAATGATGTTCTGTTAAATTGATTTGCTTGTCATGTGCAATTTGTTCAATATAAGCATATTTGGTAATCATTTTTTGGTCATCATTTTTTATTCAGTGGGCATAGGCTATCCATTGGGGTCGATGTTAGCCGTGTACCTAAAGCAGAAAGACATTAGAACTGTGCACACTTCAGTATTTGTTTATTTATCGCAAGTCATATTGTCATCGCAATATTCAACAACGTTATCGCATATCGCATATGTTCCTCATATCGTGCAGCCCTGATGCTATGCTTCCAAGCCAGAAACGTGTGGTCTGAGCCCGTTTCTCCATGATCACATGCAGTCATGTCCACAGTGCACAGGCTTCGTAGGGCTCTCGTGATACCACGGTAACGCATGGTGGTGTGGTGTCAGCCAATTACTGTCCAGGCTTAAGGAGTCTGCTGCAGAATATAAACCCAGCAGAGCTGAGCGGGACCTGCTGCTCCTTTAGCACGGCTAATCCCAAACATTTCACTCTCTCAGACTGCCTCTGAACTACAAATCAAACACGTGTTGCCAATAGCTGTCTGTGTGTGTGTATGTGTGTGTGTATGTCTGTCTTTCTGTCTGTGAGTGCGCGCATGTGCACGTGTGTGTGTGTGTGTGTGTGTGTGTGTGTGTGTGTGTGTGTGCGTGCGTGTGTGTGACAGTTACAATTTTCATTTTGTATTTCATTTGGCAGTGTTCACTCATTCACCTCGAGGCAATTTATTTGTAGTTGCCTATTATATTAGTTAGGCGCACATCTGAATTCATTAAAAATGTTTTGTTTTTGCCTCGCCAGTGTTACGGCAGTGTTCATACCCATAGGCTGTGACCGAGGGCCAGTGTTGGGCTCTTCCTCGTTTGTAGAATTAGCTGTAAGCACAACGGTGTCTGCGTGAGCTCTTTAGACGTGAGCGTGAGAGACAGCCGGCTCAGCGTGTATGTCACGCTCCGCTCTCCGGAGCCACCCCCTCACGGGCACTGCCTGAGATGACCGTGATAATTGTCTTATCCTGCCTGATGTACTATGGAGGCAGAATATTAATGAACTGGCTTCACACTCCTGCGCTCTGTGCCATTCCCTTTCTTCTCGTCTCTCTCCGTCTCTCTCACAGTCTTTGTCCTTCTCTCTTTTCTCGGTCCTTTTCCCTGACTCCAAAAATAGGCAGTCTTAACTAGTCTTTTAGTCTTGTAATAAGACTTAAAAATGTTTTTTTCAATACTAAATATTAGCTTGTTTCATGTTACCGTTTGCTTGACAAGTGACATTTTCTTGCCCCATTGGCAAATCTTGAAATGAGTCATTACATTACATGGCATTTAGCAGACGCTCTTATCCAGAGCGACGCACAACGAAGTGCAGATCAAACACAAGTGCAAGTGCGAAGAGGACCTGAGAGGACAGTACAGTTCCGAGTCCTAGTGTAACTATACAGATATAATCGGAACCCTTGAAGAACACATCAGCTTCCAAACTAGCAGACCACAGTTGGCAGCCAGAATACCCCGAGTACAACAATACAATAACTAATACAAAAAACAACATCTAGACAACTATATAAGTGCCATTACACTCTAAGTGCCATTACAGTCATAAGTGCCATAAGTCATACCATCACACCTCATTGGCAATATATTCCTCTTATTTAGCAAAAAAAGTAAGTCTAAATATAAGACTAGTATGACTAAGGCTGTAAAGCTTGTTGGCAGTGAGATTTTAAGACCGTCTCTGACGCTGCCTCTCCCCTGCAGTGGCCATGTCTTCGCGGGACCGCCGTTCCGACCTGCACATCAAGGCGGAGCCCAGCAGCCCGGAGGGCGGGGGCGGCGGGCGGGCCAGCCCGGGGGGCGCCTCCTCAGACTCCTCCCACAGCGGCGGGGGGGGGCCCAGGGGGGAAAGCGCCGGCCGCTACTCCCCGCCCCTCAGCACCCCGCCCCTGCGCTGCCACTTCAAGGAGGAGGGCGGGGACGGGGCGGAGGAGGGCTCCACGGGGAGCGGCGGCAGGTGCAAGTACGCTCTGAGCACGCTCCCGAAACGCCTGTGCCTGGTGTGCGGGGACGTGGCGTCGGGCTACCACTACGGCGTGGCGTCCTGCGAGGCCTGCAAGGCCTTCTTCAAGAGGACCATCCAAGGTGAGAGTCCACTCTGTCCCTGTGCTATACAGTGCTAATACATGTCATTCAGTGAAGCCTTTTTTCTGTCCCTGGGGGTGGGCTGGAGGTGTGAAAAGGTTTATTTTGCTGCTTTGTGTACTGAGCAGGACATTGAGTTCACAGGTGCATGTGAAGGTTCAAAGCCTTGCCTTCCTCTGGTGATGGGGTACCTTATTTCAATCTTTGGGTACAGCCTTCATTTTTTTATATAGGGTGAGCATTGCTGGGTTGAATGGCCTGTTCGTCATTATGTTGGTATATATCACAGTATATAGTATTACTGGAAATGAGCCCAAGCCTACTGGAGAGTCATAAAGCTTATTTTCCTTTTATCGGTTTGTCTAGGTGAGGTCAGTCATGGAATGAGAATTTCACTAATGAATAATTCACACTGGCTTCAAGCTGACGCCGGTCTCAGGCACACGCTCACGTTGTCTCCCTTCGCTCAGGTAACATCGAGTACAGCTGTCCAGCGTCCAACGAGTGCGAGATCACCAAGAGACGCCGGAAGGCCTGCCAAGCCTGCCGCTTCACCAAGTGCCTGAAAGTGGG